>NC_088422.1:17067636-17327636 GCF_034236695.1 Oncorhynchus nerka | reverse complement strand
CGCTCCGCCACCACTCGCTCTCTCACACCGCTCCCCTGTCCCGCAAACACTCTCCCGGCGCTCCGAGAACACTCCCCAGGCCCAGAACACCAAGCCCCACCAAGCCCCACCCAACACAACCCAACACAACCCAACACAGTGGACCCTGGACATGGGGCTTTGTTGGAACCAATAATTCAAAACAGATGGGGAAGAAAGGAGGCTTGTAAAAATATTTAAAAGAAAATAACCCTGTCTAATTATATCTACGTGTCTTGTGTGGTTTTTCAGGGAGGCCTTGTGGTTTCCCTGGCTGCAACAGGGTTCATTTATCAAATGCCTGATCCTGCAGGAAGAGCAGGAAGAGGAGTATATGGGGTGCGATGGGGGTCTCTGGGGGACGGTTTGGGTTTGGGGCCTGGGGGTTATAAACATTTGAGTGTCTTTTCCTGGTCCACTAATTTTCTTCAATGATGAATTATCCCCTTGTTATTTCTGTGATGTGACTGTTCTCTTTCAGTATTGAACCCCATGAACACAGCATGGACCTGTAGAATTCTCACACACAGGTGGGCATCCATAAGTGTCCATTCTGCCATGAAGTGGAAAGTGGTTTTGAAGAGAAGTAGTTTTGAGTAAACCTGGTTGATAATCAGCATTGAATTACATACTATAAGACAACCCCTGTGGAAATGTTCTGTAGAAGTGCATCCCTGCTTTTCCAAGGTCTTTCCCTTGCCTCCTCTCTCAGCTCCCTCAGCTATTACACCATTTGGGGAATCTGGTGTTTCCTGACCGTAGATGACGGTCCTTACAAACTACAGGTGGACTCCATGACAGGTCACAGGTCACTTTAGTGGTGTAATGCTGGAGCAGTGCTATGCTCTTTTCCTATCTTTGTCTGTTGTGGAAACAGAGACAGAGAGCCCTGGTTTGCGACCCCACTCCTCCAGTCATGTCCACACCACCACCACAAAAGTCTGCATCTTTCTCTGTCCTTACTCACCCACTCATTCAATCAGTCACCACATCCTGTCCCACTCCGTTCTGTCATTCAGTCAGTCACCACATCCTGTCCCACTCCGTTCTGTCAGTCAGTCAGTCACCACATCCTGTCCCACTCCGTTCTGTCAGTCAGTCAGTCACCACATCCTGTCCCACTCCGTTCTGTCAGTCAGTCAGTCACCACATCCTGTCCCACTCCGTTCTGTCAGTCAGTCAGTCACTACATCCTGTCCCACTCCGTTCTGTCAGTCAGTCAGTCACCACATCCTGTCCCACTCCGTTCTGTCAGTCAGTCAGTCACCACATCCTGTCCAACTCCATTCTGTCAGTCAGTCAGTCACCACATCCTGTCCCACTCCGTTCTGTCAGTCAGCCAGTCACCACATCCTGTCCCACTCCGGTCTGTCAGTCAGTCAGTCACCACATCCTGTCCCACTCCAGTCTGTCAGTCAATCACCACATCCTGTCACACTCCGGTCTGTCAGTCAGTCTCCACATCCTGTTCCACTCCATTCTGTCAGTCAGTCACCACGTCCTGTCCCACTCCAGTCTGTCAGTCAGTCAGTCACCACATCCTCTCCCACTCCAGTCTGTCAGTCAGTCACCACGTCCTGTCCCACTCCAGTCTGTCTGTCAGTCACCACGTCCTGTCCCACTCCAGTCTGTCAGTCAGTCAGTCACCACATCCTGTCCCACTCCAGTCTGTCAGTCAGTCACCACGTCCTGTCCCACTCCAGTCTGTCTGTCAGTCACCACGTCCTGTCCCACTCCAGTCTGTCAGTCAGTCAGTCACCACATCCTGTCCCACTCCGGTCTGTCAGTCAGTCACCACATCCTGTCCCACTCGTCTGTCAGTCAGTCACCACATCCTGTCCCACTCCGGTCTGTCAGTCAGTCACCACATCCTGTCCCACTCGTCTGTCAGTCAGTCACCACATACTGTCCCACTCCGGTCTGTCAGTCAGTCACCACATCCTGTCCCACTCGTCTGTCAGTCAGTCACCACATACTGTCCCACTCCGGTCTGTCAGTCAGTCACCACATCCTGTCCCACTCGTCTGTCAGTCAGTCACCACATCCTGTCCCACTCGTCTGTCAGTCAGTCACCACATCCTGTCCCACTCGTCTGTCAGTCCTACAGCAGCTCATTTACTGTTGCATGATTTCCTCTTTTGTACTTTGTGTGTAATAGTAGAGGCTTTTAGATTGACCTGCCGCGTCCCTCTCTGTTCTTATGGCCTGCTAATGTTCTCAACCATCAAAAGTTGAAAAGGAGGAGCTCGTCATGGTGCTGACGATGATAATGATTTCACTTCTGGTGACATCATAGTGTGCTGCCAACAACAAAGTGAGCCTGTCTTGGTAGTCAAAACATTCAATCATCCATTTGGCATTCAGCTAAATTCACCCTAATCACATATTCCCATTTCCCTGTGTGCTCGCTGTAAGAGAGAAAACATTCTGATTTGTTCTGCAGACTTTCAAATGTCTATTATAGCTTGGAGAGTAGTCAGTCAATGGAATGAGGATATCTCGTGATTTGGCTCCCCTTTTCAAGTCTTTGAAGCTCTTTAAATGTTTATTTGTTGAAAGATGCATGTGCCCAGCACCATTCTCTCTCTGTCTCTCTTTCTCTTTCTCTCTCTCTCTCTCTCTCTCTCTCTCTCTGTCTATCTTTCTCCCTCTCTCTCTCTCTCTCTCTCTCTCTCTCTCTCTCTCTCTCTCTCTCTCTCTCTCTCTCACTTTCTCCTCTCTCTTCCTCCCTCTTTCTCCCTCTTCTCTCTCTCTCTCTCTCTCTCTCTCTCTCTTTCTCTCTCTCCTCTCTCTCTCTCTCTCTCTCTCTCTCTCTCTCTCTCTCTCTCTCTCTCTCTCTCTCTCTCTCACTTTCTCCCTCTCTCTTTCTCCCTCTCTCTTTGTCTCTCCTCTATCTCTCCTTCTCCTCTTTTTCCTTCTCCCTCTAACTGTCCTCCAGGACCCGGAGAGAAAGGGCTTCATCAACAAGCTGTATGCCATCCAGGATGTGTGCATCAGTGTGCAAAATGCCCTGGATGAAGTGGCATCCTATGGCGAAAGGATAAAAAAGTGAGTAGTAAGCTTCCTCCTCGGCGCCTGTCCCGCCTCTCCAATGCTTCCTGGCACCAGCGCCCTCACCACCCGCCTGCCTACCCGCCTGTCCCTGTCACATCTTATTCAACCCTGTCGAGCTGGCTGGAAAACAGACTCACACACCACGCACACACATACATACAGTACCAGTCAAAGGTTTGGACACTCATTCAAGGGTTTTTCTTTATTTGTACTATTTTCTACATTCTAGAATAATAGTGAAGACATCAAAACCATGAAATAACACATATGGAATCATGTAGTAACCAAACAAGTGTTAAACAAATCAAGACAAAGTAGCCACCCTTTGCCTTGATGACCGCTTTGCACACTCTTAGCATTCCCTCAACCAGCTTCATGAGGTAGTCACCTGGAATGCATTTTAATTAACATGTGTGCCTTGTTAAAAGTTAATTTGTGGAATTTCTTTCCTTCTGGTGGTATACAGAAGACAGCCCTATTTGGTAAAAGACCAAGTCCATATTATGACGAGAACAACTCAAATAAGCAAAGAGAAACGACCGTCCATCATTACTTTAAAAACTTGAAAGTCAATCCGGAAAATTTGCAGTGCAGTGCAGTCGCAAAAACCATCAAGTGCTATGATGAAACTGGCTCTCATTAGGACCACCGCAGAAGAGGAAGACCCAGAGCTATTTCTGCTGCAGAGGATAAGTTCATTATAGTTAACTGCACCTCAGATTGCAGCCCAAATAAATGCTTCACAGAGTTCAAGTAACAGACACATCTCAACATCAACTGTTCAGAGGAGACTGCGTGAATCAGGCCTTCATGGTCGATTTTCTGCAAAGAAATAAACTACTAAAGGACACCAATAATAAGAAGAGACTTACTTGGGCCAAGAAACACGAGCAATGGACATTAGACCGATGGAAATCTGTACTTTGGTCTGATGAGTCCAAATTTGAGATTTTGTGAGATGCGGAGTAGGTGTGTGTGGTTCCCACCGTGAAGCATGGTGGAGGAGGTGTGATGGTGCTTTGCTGGTGACACTGCCTGTGATTTATTTAGAATTCAAGGTGCACTTAACCAGCATGGCTACCACAGCATTCTGCAGCAATATACCATCCCATCTGGTTTGCGCTTATTGGGACTATAATTTTTCAACAGGACAATGACACCAAACACACCTCTACAATGTATAAAATGGTATAAATAGGTAGGTGTGTCCAAACCTTTGACTGGTACTGTACATACACAAGAACACACACTCAAGCTACATTATTTAATCCCACAAAAAACGAACATCCTTGCCTTTCTTGAATTAAGACTTGCACTTTTCCTTCTAGTACTGACTGTTGATAGCTACATTATTAAGTAAAACTTTACTTATTATGACTGAGTGTATGCGGTTTTCTCAACGACTGTAGCTATCTTAAGATGAACGCACTAACTGTAAGTCGAGAGAGTCCATTAAATGACTGAAATGTTGTTGCTTTTAATGCTTTTAAATGTACACACATTTGGCATAGGCAGTAAAGTTAGTGAGGCTCCCTAGTCAGTTTCACTTGGAGGGTAAAGTTGGAGAACTAAAGGATGCTTGCTGTCTACACATAGGTGAATCATGCTGTTATAATGAACTAATACGCATCTCCCCTACTCTCTTTACAGCACCTTTAACTGGACAGTGCCTTTCCTAAGCTGGCTGGCCATCGTGGCTCTATGTGTGGCCACTGTTCTCATCTACTATATCCCCCTACGCTACATCGTCCTGGCCTGGGGTCAGTGCCTAAAAATCTATTCTAATGACTATTGCGTTTTTGAGACAACAATGGAGCAGTATAGTACCTTAATGAAGTGTATCCATTATGACGGGCTTAGATTGGGGATAGATTGGGGGTCTCTTGAGGGGTGGAGAGGGGAGATCTGGTCTCTAATGGTGTCTGCACTCTGCTTTGAAACACATTGAGTGCTGAAAGTGGGCTGTGCGAGAGAAAGAAAGGAGGTGTGCTCTTGTGACTCATGCGCTGAACAGCTCTCCTCCCTATTTCCCTCGCTCCCTGCAGGGGTGAATAAATTCAGCAAGAAGCTCCGTGACCCGTATACCATTGACAACAACGAGCTCTTGGACTTCCTGTCCAGAGTCCCCTCAGATGTTCAAGTGGTAGGTGTGATTTCATCCCTATCTCTCTCTCCCTGCTCCCTCCCTCTCCATCCCTGCTCCCTCCCTCTCCTTCTCCCTCTCCTTCTCTCTCTCCCTCTCTCTCCCCCTCCCTCCCTCCCTCGCTCTCTCTCTCCCCCTCTCTCTCCACACTTCTCCTCTCTCCATACTTTTGCATTCACAGATTTTGCTTTCTAATAGTGATTTCCACAGTGATTAATATCGTCTTCCTTATTGCTATTACATATTAGCAAACACTATATGACCATATTCCCAACTATTATGAAGTGTTTTCCTGCTCAATAGTTCCTGATTCCACAGAATGAATAAGGTCCTGTGAGCGAAGGTCTTTATGGCCTGTCTGATTTAATCCATCCAGAAGAATTGCTGTTGTGACTGAGTCATTATAGAGTTAAACCAACAGTTAACCACCCTCACGCGGTTTAGTTCTACATTAACCGTGAGATCAGATTAACGCTGAGGCCGCTGGGTTGGACGCACCCAGCCAAGGTGCTGCTGCTGTTTAACGGCAGCTTGTGAAAGTGTTCAGGCTGTGCTGCTGGAAGCAGAGAAACACAGACACACACTCGACCCAATCCCCTGCCACATTAGCGCCAACACACTCCCCTTTGATCGCCTGTTGGCCGCCACCTCTTTGATCTTTAAAAGGTCGTAATCCTCGTTCCCCGCTTTGCCACAGTCCGCCCCCCCTTGAGGATTTACAGTCTTCCAGGGCCGTTCTAGCGGCAGGTAGCCCCGATCCAAATGAGGCCAAGGTGGCCCTCTGCTGAGGTGCAGCAACCTTGCACACCTGGAGTCGGAGGGGCCGGCAGGTAGGAGGACTTTACGAGCCCATTAATGAGGGGCCGGTGGTCGGGACAGCCCACGGATGCGCACACACACGCACACGCACACAATCCCCAGCCCACAGACTATGGAGCTCTTGTTACTGCTCCGCTCCAGAGGCAGAACTCTGAAACTCCGTTGCTCTGCTCTCTCCCCTGCGCTGCCTCCGGTGGTGGGTTCACCTCATTGCCTGTGTTTCTGGGTCAAAGGGGGCTGCAGGGGCCGAGTCCCCTCCCTGGCCTGAGCCCAGCTGGCCAGCTTTGCGGATGACATTTCAGGGCCCCAGTGTGCCACTCGCTCTCTCTCTCTCTGTCTGTCTGTCTGTCTGTCTGTCTGTCTGTCTGTCTGTCTGTCTGTCTGTCTGTGTCTGTCTGTCTGTCTGTCTGTCTCTCTCTGTCACTCTCTGTCTCTCTCTGTCTCTCTGTCTCTCTTTCTCTCTCTCTCTCTCTCTCTCTCTCTCTCTCTCTCTCTCTCTCTGTCTCTGTCTCTGTCTATGTCTCTCTCTGTCTCTCTCTGTCTCTCTCTCTCTCTCTCTCTGTCTCTCTCTCTGTCTCTGTCTCTCTGTCTTTCTCTGTTTATCTCTGTCTCTCAGTCTCTCTGTGCGTGTGCGGTCACCAAGGTGTAAATGTGTTTATTGATATATAACTTAGAAAATGTATTTGGTTTCCTGGTATTGGTATTTTTACAGAGACAAATATTGTGTGTGTGTGTGTGTGTGTGTGTGTGTGTGTGTGTGTGTGTGTGTGTGTGTGTGTGTGTGTGTGTGTGTGTGTGTGTGTGTGTGTGTGTGTGTGTGTGTGTGTTGAGAACAGTGGATCATTCAGCATATTGCTGTAAGTCAGTTGTAGCATTGTTGATGCGGTGGTCAACTGAAGTGCTGGGGAGTGGGTGACGGGCCGGTTGACTGCCACTCCCTCAGCCCCAGTGAACACTTAACAGTGCACTTTACCTTAAAGCTACACAGGCTTTATACAGTGTGCTCTTTACCTTAAAGACACTATGCCTCTAACAGCACTGGCATCCCTCTAGACCAGCACAAAGGTGCTGCATTGGCTGAAACCCACAGATAAGTCTTGGTGTAATATCTTTACTTGCTACTCAGTTTACGTTTATAGCTGCTCCGTTTTCCTTCATGTTCTTCCTAGTCTGTAACCTTAATGGCTGCCTTGTATACTTTCCCCTCTGGATGGCTGTTTGTGATTTTATGCCAGAGTAAACTACCTTTACGGTCTAGGGGAATCCTCCATGTGCCCTAAACGAGGCCAAAAGCCATAATCAACCTAAGTATTCCCAACCTGGTGTCTGGGACTGCTCCGTGTACCAGCATGCTTTATGACGCCATTAGCCATGTGAGCTGTGGACTGCATAATAGGACGGTAGCAATTAGCATAGCAAGTGCTCCTTTATAGCCGGTGTAAAGTAGCAGGTTTTAACCCCTCCATAGAAATAGACATGACTCGTCATTGAAGAATTATGGCTCTGATTGGCTGCTGGGTTGGGGACTTCAGAGGTCAGGGGGTCAAAGGGGGCTAAAGGGCTGAGGCTAGGTGCCAGACCCCATCCATCACAACTTCCACTCTGCTCTGCCACAGTCCCCCTCCCTCGTCATCTCTGGGACACATTTAAACCTTTTACATTGAGCAAGCAATTAGTCTCCACTTAGCAGCCTGCAAACTTGCTGGGAAAACTTTCCTCTGTGTTCTTTTTGTCTGTTTGCCTTGCTTTCACCTTGACATGCTTATTCTCTGTGAAAAGTAGACCTGAGTGCTGCTGAATCCCCTGTCTGTGGGTGTCGGTGCGCTAGCTGTTGTTTTTTGGCACCGTTTAATACCCATAATGCTAGGTTATAGGCATCACAAAAGATGAAGCCTGCAGCTACTTTTCTCCCCCTGTAGAAACATCATAGGTTAGTATCATTAAAACGATGTCTCTCTGTCTCCTCTCATTGACTTATTTATATTTGCCTTTTCCTGCTCCGCTACCCGCCCGCCCAAGTGCCTTCAAACTGGAATCCTCTCACTTAACGGCAGGGCGACAGTGAGAAAGAGAGAGAGCCATGTGGAACACCGGGTCCCGGGATGCCGCCCGCCGCCGCCTGACACTGCTAAACGAAACGCTCTCTGGAATATGCGGCGCCCCCTCCGCAGTGCACACTTCAAAGGTTGTTTTGTAGTTCAACTGTCAACATGGGGAGAGGAGGGAAGGTGGCGAGGAGAGGAGAGGAGCGAGGGTGGAGCAGCCTTTGAGCAGCGCCAGGTCTTTTACCCACTGTCTCCCATAGATGTTATCTTTGTGCTCTACAATTCTTTTCAAAGCAAATTGCTACCCTTCTCTCTCCCTCTCTCTCTTTTTTGACTTTAACTAGCTCGCCATGTTTTCGTATGCGGGGCGGCGTAGCTTTATTAGGAAGGGTGAGCGTGAACACGAGCGAGCGGAGCCGCAAGAGCTGACGGCAGGCCTGTCACCCGGAAGGAGGAATGGAACATGTGACGTGTTTCTCTCTGGCAGCTCTTCTTAGAGACCTCTCTCTCTCTCCTCTTTCTTTTGTTTTATCTGGTTCCCTCCTTTTCCCTCCTTCTGAAAACTAGTTTTTCCTGACATGCAAACTTTTGTTTGTATAGTTCCCCAGAAGGATTTTGATTTGAATAGCAACAGACAGTCCCAAATTGCAAACTTTTTGGGGGAATTGTAGGCGTTTGACTTCATAGCCATGAAGTGCTTTGAAAAGCTGGTCATGGCTCACATCAACACCATCATCCCAGACACACTGCACCCACTCCAATTTGTATACCTCCCCAACAGATCCAGAGATGATGCAATCTCTATTGCACTCCAAACTACCCTCACCCACCTGGACAAAAGGAATACCTATGTGAGAATGCTATTCATTGACATCAGCTCAGCATTCAACACCATAGTGTCCTCCAACTTTATCACTAAGCTCTGGGACTGAACACCTCCCTCTGCAACTGGATCCTGGACTTCCTGACTGGCTGCCCCAGGTGGGAAGGGTAGGCAACAACACATCTGCCACGCTGACCCTCAACACTGTGACCCCTCAGGGGTGCATGTTTAGTCTCCTCCTGTACTTCCTGTTCACCCACGACTGCGTGGCAGTGCACGACTCCAACACAACAATGGTGGTAGGACGAATCACAAACGAAGATGAGGCAGCCTATAGGGAGGAGATCAGAGACAACATCCTCTCTCAACGTCAACAAGACAAAGGAGCTGATTGTGGACTACATCCACATCGATGGGGCTGTAGTGGAGTGGGTCGAGAGCTTCAAGTTCCTCTGTGTCCACATCACTAAGGATTTAACATGGTCCACACACACCCACACAGTTGTGATGAGGGCACGTCAGCGCCTCTTCCCCCTCAGGAGGCTGAAGAGATTTGGATTGACCCTCAGATCCTCCAGAAGTTCTACCTGTGCAGCATTGAGAGCATGTTATCTGGCTGTATCACCGCTTGGTATGGCAACTCAAGTCTGGAACCATCAGGATCCCGAACAGCTTCTACCCCAAAGCCATGACTACAAAACAAGACTGCTAAATAGCTAATTAAATGACTACCTGCCTTGACCCTTTTTTGAGCTAACTCTCTTGCCTTGACTCTATGCACACACACTGACATCCCAACGCACACACTACATACGCCCAGACCCACATAGCACGCGCACACATGCATACTGACGCCACACACAGTCACACACACTCAAACACACATTCACACTCACCACATATGCTGCTGCTACTGTCTATTATCTAAGTCACTTTACCCATCACTATATGTATGTATCTACCTCAATTACCTCGTCCCCATGCACATCGACTCCCATCTGGTACTCCCTATACAGTATATAAATAGCCTGTGTATTTTTTTCTTGTGTCACTATTTCTATGTTTTTGTAACTTTATCTTAACTCTGCATTGTTGGAAAAGGACCCGGAATCAAGCATTTCACTGTTAGTCTACATCTGTTGTTTACGAAGCATGTGACATACATTTAGATTTGATTTGATTTTAACAGGCAATGATAATACAATGTCCTGCTTGGGATGTGTTGTCGGCTTTACCCTCACTTCCCGCTTTGCCTTTGAGAAGATATCCAATGTTGTATGACAGTGGATTGATGGCCAACAGTATACAAACAACAAAAGTCAGATCAGGGTTGTTTCTGTGCTCCAGAAAGTGACCCAAATGTCTCCTGGCAAAGCACTTATTTAAAGTGAACCTGTCCCACGCCCAGATGTGCATTCACTCACTCACTCACTCACTCACTCACTCACTCACTCACTCACTCACTCACTCACTCACTCACTCACTCACTCACTCACTCACTCACTCACTCACTCACTCACTCACTCACTCACTCACTCACTCACTCACTCACTCACTCACTCACTCACTCAATCATTCATGAACCCATTCACTCCATCACTCATGGACATGGCATGATCTCAGCCTCACTCGACAGACAGTGGCATCCCACCAGCTCTGCCACGGCCCCCTAAGCTCCCATAATGAAAGCCTGACTGACACAGTGCAGCCGTTCATCCCAGCAGCAGCACAGATGGGACGGGCCCATATAAAAACCTGGGTCCCCTGGGCTTCTGCTCCAGTGGCTGCTTTAGTTGGCCAGACTAGAAAAGGATCCCAACCCATAAGAAAACAGTATCTGTCATCACCCCACTGTTTTGTGGCCGGAATCTTTCTCTTCCCCCGTCTCTCTCCCTCTCCCCCTGGGTCTGTGCTCATCATCACCAGGAACAGTACATATGTACAGAACCACGTCCTCTAGTTCCTCCACGCCGCGCTCCTCCACTCTCTCACCCTGTCCTTATTTGTTCAGCTGTAAATTGATCCTATGTTTTGAAAGATATTTTTCTTGTAGGCCGTGGACATGGTAGCTCTGAATCAGCCCCACCTGGTGCTGTTAGTGATAAGAAGAGGAGGAACATATGGACTCCAATCACCAATCCCTTTATGGGACAATGCCTTTATGGGACATCCCCTACGCTGTGTAGGGGAGTTGAAATAGCATACAGACAGTGTGTGGTTGACTGGAGGGGGTTAATGCACTGACAGGCTGATGTGTCTGAGATGTTTCGTGTGACAGATTAAGGGTTAGACACTGCCTGTTGAAGTGGCACTGTTAAGCAGCAGGAGACAAATGGGAAAGCAGCTAGCTAGCTCTCAGACGACCATGATGAGAGATTCTTGTGTTCCGGCCGCAGTGAACAGAGCGACCACACTGGAGAAGGGGAACGCTTAGAGGATGTCAGTCACTTGTCTGGCAAATCTTACAGGGTGTCAGTCAGTGTGGAGTGTAATGTACTTCAGGCTTTCAGTGATACCGAGAGGGTGTGTGTCTCTCAGTGTCTTGTGGGACTGTGTCTCTGTGAGTGAGGGGCTAATAGAATGACAGCATTTGGTTTTTGAGGCTAAGCTACTAGGATGTGATGCTTGAACACCCATTATCTAGTACATTATCCTTTCTCTGGATGAAAGAGAATGTTCTGCAGAAACCCCCACTGGCTCCCTGTCCTCCTCGGCAAACACTGAGGATACCAAACATTAGGAACACCTTCCTGATATTGAGTTGCAATAAAACATGGTAAATAAATGACCCCATCTCTCTCTCTCTCTCTCTCTCTCTCTCTCTCTCTCTCTCTCTCTCTCTCTGTGTGTATTGTAGAATCTGTACTGGTTTGGTTACCCCAAGATAAAAGCCTCAGCCAGGTCAACAAACATTTATCCCTGGTCCCCAGCCCTCCCCCGCTCCCTGCCTCCTCTCCTTCCCCCTCTCCCTCCCTCCTTAATCTCCTTCCCCCTCTCCCTCCTGTCCTTCTCCCTCCCCTTCCCACTCTCCCTCCCTCCTCTACTTCTCACTCTCCTGCCCCCTCTCCCTTCCTCCTCTCTATCCTCTGCCAGGTTAAGTCATCTCTGGAGCCCCCAGAACATTCAGGCTGGTTCATACTGGATGTGGTTCGTGATCCATGAGTGACAGATACTCTCTCGCTGTGGTTCGTGGATCCGTTGCTCATGAAGTCACTCATCTTTCCACTGTCTGTTAATTATGGTGGATTTGAGAGAAAAGGTTACACAATTCCAGGAATAAAGGGCCGCTTTCAGCCAGCCCGCTACAGCCAACTCTAAGAGGAGAGTGAGTGAGGGAGAGAGAGGGAGTAGGGAAGATAGAGAGAGGGGGGGGGGGGTGAGAAAGGGAAAGGGGATTAACATGAAGTCTACATCATGGATGGAGAATATGTGCATGGGAGCAAATGTCTAACATGGCCTTTCTGACTACAGGTATTTTTGACCACACCATGACCATAGTCTAGAAGTAATATGGACTAAGCCATCGATGATGTCACCCCATTGTTTCCTATGAGAATGCTCATTGGTGCATTTGAAGATAAGAAAGTATCATTTCAGCATCTCATCATTTTGCTACATGGAAGAGTTTTTGGATCGCATGGGCACTTTGAGCTATTCTAGGAAGTGACATTGGATGCTAGCTCAGTGCTGCTCCTTCTGATTGAAGGCCAACCGAGGTACTGCAGGCTGCCATTAGCAACTAATTTATCATTTTGACTTTGTCTGTGTGTGATATTAACGTGGATAGTGTGATTCAGAGATAGGTGTGTTACGACTGTCTGGCCCCTTATTCTGTTAGAGAACACAGCATAAGGAGGAAATCATTCATTGTGATTATTTTAATGGAGGTTGTGTGTAGTTGGCCTCAATCTGACTTTGTTTTTCATCAGACTTGTAAACGTAATATGGATTTCAAGCCTAGGCATGGTAATACAGTTTGCATTGCAAATCACAGTGTTTCATAGATGGAGCAACACAACACACTGCTACAATGCGGCTGGAGCCCTAGCCACGGCTTGTTAAGGGTTAACCTGTGTTTCCTGTATAGCCTCCATGGCTCTGTTCTCTCTCCAAGCTTTCCCATGAACCCTTGCCTTGCTCTGTTTGTTTGTGTGATTCCTTCCCCCAGGCCACTGTTCCACACAGCTTGACGGACGGACGAATGGACACACTGAGCCTTCCTAGGGGTCTCACTGACTCTATCCACCCCAGCATCCTTCGCTTTCCCCACCTGACCACCCGCTCTCTCTCCCTCCCTTTGTGTGTGTGTGTGTGTGTGTGTGTGTGTGTGTGTGTGTGTGTGTGTGTGTGTGTGTGTGTGTGTGTGTGTGTGTGTGTGTGTTTTAACAGGTGCAGTACCGAGAGCTGAAAGTGGATCCCAGTCATAGTCCAAATAAAAGAAAGAAAAACAACCCGGGATAACTGGCTTTGCCCACCCACTGAATCTTCCCTCCCTCACCCGTCCAACGCCAAGAAGCAGAGAAACACTGGTTTGAACCAGCTGAACACTCTCCCTCTCTCTCTGTCTCTCTCTTTCTCTCTGTCTCTCTCTCTTCTACCGACTTTCAAAAAATATATATACATGTACAGGCTCTGGAAGTGTAATTATTACAAAGAGACAACAAAGAGATGAGTTTGGATGACTATTTCAGACCCAGGTGTTTACTGAGCCCGTCTGACAGATGTCCATGTCATGCCGTCCTCGTAATGTTCAACTATGAGTATCACAGTTATGAGTTCATTCAGAGATTTCTCCATAATAACCCCATTAGGAACATATAATTGAACCATCCCAAAGCTACTTACTAGGGCTGGGAATTGCCAGGGACCTCACAATATGATATTATCACAATACGATATTATCACAATACGATATTATCACAATACGAATACGATATTATCACAATACTCAGTGCCTTCAGAAAGTATTCACTCCCTTTTACTTTTTACACATTTAGTTGTTTTAGAACCTTCGTTTAACATTGAATCAATTGAGATGTTGTATCACTGATCTACACACAATACCCCATAAGTAATGAGTTTTTAGCATTTTTTACAAATTCATTCAAAATGAAAAGCTGAAATGCCAATAAGTATTCAAGCCCTTTGTTATGGCAAGTCTAAATAAGTTCAGGAGAAAAAATGTGCTTAATAAATCACATAATAAGTTGCATGGACTAATTCTATAATAGTGGCATTCATTTTTTATGACTACCCCATCTCTGTACCCCACACAATTATCTGGTCCCTCGATCGAGTAATGACCTTCAAGCACAGATTCAACCACCAAGACCAGGGAGGTTTGCCAATGCCTTGCAAAGAAGGGCACCGATTGGTAGATGTGTAAAACGAAATAAAAAGCAGACATTGAATATCCCTTTGAGCATGGGGAAGTTATTAATTAGGCGTTGGTTGGTGCATCAATACATTGTCACTACAAACATACAGGCGTATGTAACTCAGTTGCCGGAGAGGAAGGATTTTAAAACAGTTACAGAGTTTTAATGGTTGTGATATGAGAAAACTGAGGATGGATCAACAACATTGTAGTTACTCCACAATACGAAACTAAATGACGGAGTGAAAAGAAGGAAGACTGTACAGAATGAAAAATATACCAAAACATGGTATAATTGCAATAAGGGACTAAAGTAGATCTGCAAAACATGTGGCAAAGAAATTAACTTTATGTCCTGAATGCAAAGCGATATGTTTGGGGAAAATCCAACACACAGAGTACAATATTTTCAAGCATGGTGGTGGCTGCATCATGTTATGGGTATGCCTGTCATTTTTTAGGCTAAAATTAAATGGAATACAGCATAACATAGGCAAAATCCTATAGGAAGACCTGGTTCATTCGGCTTTCCAACAGACACTGGGAGATTAATTCACCTTGGAGTTGCTAACCAAGACGACATTGAATGCTCTTGAGTGGCCTAGTTATAGTTATTATATCTGCTTAAAAAATCTATGGCAAGAATTGAAAATGGCTGACTAGCAGTGATCCACAACCAACTTGACAGCGCTTGAAGAATTTAAAAAAGATTAATTGGCAAATATTGAAGAATCCAGGTATACAAAGCTCTTAGAGACTTACCCCTTTAATCAGTGTGTCTAACATGTATTGACTCAGGGGGTTGAATACTTATCTAATCAAGATATAGCAGTGTTTATTTTTCAGTCATCTTTTATACATTTTCTACATTTTCTTCCACGTTGACAGAGTATTTTATGTAGCTCGATAACGCAAAATTACAATTAAATCCATTAAATCTCATTTGTAACCCAACAAAATGTAAAAAGTAAAAGGGTGTAAATGCTTACTGAAGGCATTTTAGGTGCCGAAATGAAATGTATTGTGATTCTCACGATTTTATATGGTTCGCTTGTGATTTTATTGCGACTGAATGTTCCAAACATATTGCTCACCATATGTCTGCTACAGAGGGACAAGAGAGAGCCGTGAGAAAGCCAGTTTTGATCAGACATGAAAATAAAAGTTCTCAAAACAAATTGGCTCCATATTTAAAAAGAAGATGGAGAACAATCTTTAAAGGAAAAATATTGTCCAGGTAAAGCCAACTAGCGCAAAAATTATATTGCAATATTGTCAAAACTATACGATATATCATCACAAATAATATTGCATACAATATATCAACAAAAATAATATCCCGATATGTAACTCTAGTGATTTTATTCCCACCATCACTACTATTTACCAGGTAGATTGGATATGTCAATACACATTTCAAAACCAGCAGGGGCATCATACACCGCAAACATCTGATGGGGCACGTGAGGATGGTTGGGGTATGGTCAGGAGGAAGGCTAGCTCCACCATCCATAACACCCAAAATAGCTTTTTCCTGCAATCTAGAGCCATAATCATTATTCTTAATTCTATGTAATATCTAAGCATACCTCTTAAGCGATCTGTATCCTCCTGAGTGGTGTCTCTATCCTCCTGAGTGGTGTCTCTATCCTCCTGGGTGGTGTCTCTATCCTCCTGAGTGGTGTCTCTATCCTCCTGAGTGGTGTCTATTCTCCTGAGTGGTGTTTCTATCCTCATGAGTGGTGTCTGTATCCTCCTGAGTGGTGTCTCTATCCTCCTGAGTGGTGTCTATCCTCCTGAGTGGTGTCTCTATCCTCCTGGGTGGTGTCTCTATCCTCCTGAGTGGTGTCTATCCTCCTGAGTGGTGTCTATTCTCCTGAGTGGTGTTTCTATCCTCCTGAGTGGTGTCTGTATCCTCCTGAGTGGTGTCTGTATCCTCCTGAGTGGTGTCTCTATCCTCCTGAGTGGTGTCTCTATCCTCCTGAGTGGTGTCTCTATCCTCCTGGGTGGTGTCTCTATCCTCCTGAGTGGTGTCTATCCTCCTGAGTGGTGTTTCTATCCTCCTGAGTGGTGTTTCTATCCTCCTGAGTGGTGTCTCTATCCTCCTGAGTGGCGTCTCTATCCTCCTGAGTGGTGTCTCTATCCTCCTGAGTGGTGTCTCTATCCTCCTGAGTGGTGTCTCTATCCTCCTGGGTGGTGTCTCTATCCTCCTGAGTGGTGTCTATCCTCCTGAGTGGTGTTTCTATCCTCCTGAGTGGTGTTTCTATCCTCCTGAGTGGTGTCTGTATCCTCCTGAGTGGTGTCTCTATCCTCCTGAGTGGTGTCTGTCCTCCTGAGTGGTGTCTATCCTCCTGAGTGATTGAAAGGATTGTGAGTCTAATTTTTGTAATTGCTTAAGTCTACCAACCTTGCCAGCAGGCATGCCAGCCAAGATAGTTAGACAAGCTAGTTACTCTAACTTGATTGATAGCCTAAAATGAGTTATTGATAGCTAGTTAAGAAGTTGGGAGATTGGGAACCTATTTGGGCTAGCTAAAGCCATCTTCATAAAACTGCTAGTTGGCTAGCAGTATTACAGAGAAACAACATTTTTTATAGTTGTTTTTTTAACAGGACAAATCTGAGGGAGCACTTGCCCCTGTGCCCACTGTGGGCATGATACCTCTGAAAGACACAAGCGTGTGTGTGTGTCTTTCTGCTTCTATCAGTGAGTTACCACGTTTATTAGCTTCTATCTCAGCCAGTATACAGTGAGTTACCACGTTTATTAGCTTTTATCTCAGCCAGTATACAGTGAGTTACCACGTTGATTAGCTTCTACCTCAGCCAGTATACAGTAAGTTACCATGTTGATTAGCCTGTTAGCCTCCAGTCATGTTCTGCTGCTTGCTCACTGCAGATAGAAAATGAAAACAGACACACCCCTTCATTTCAATATCAGAAGCTGTATTTGTACACGTCGAGTTGCACAATGTCTTTTCACTTGGTAGGCCTATCCCAGTGGTACTTGACTATCCAAATGAATGTGGAAACTTTAAAACATCAAACACCCTATTTTAAATTCAACTAAAAACTTCTGCAGTCCTGTCAATATGCCAATCTTCACTCCCATCGATAGCCCAGATTAGTGTTTTTCTACCCAGAAACGGAGTGTCATTTCCCCCAGCAGAGGCAGGAGAGTGTGGCTTGTTGCTGTGCAACTGAGCTAATATAGATGTCACCCTGTGCAGACACAATCGCCAGGCAGGCCTTAGGCAGCCCGAGCGGTAATCTTATTTGAAAGGCTGGTCTCCTCTCCTCTCATCTCCACATGTGTTGCCTCAGTGGGCACAGACAGACACACACATACAGTACACACACACTCCGACGCTCTGCCTCAGGCTGGCCGCCCTCTCCATCTGCCCCATCTCCTGTGCCCACAGCTCAACTGTGATCTCTTTCAAGGGACCTGTGTGTATGTGTGTGTGTGCACCCGTGCATATGTGTTTATGCAAGCAAACAAGCTAGTTGTGTGCTTGGTGTGTGCCCATACACTGTGTACATGCTATGTGTGTATATGCTATGTGTGTAAATTATGTGTGTACATGTTGTGTGTGTAAATGCTGATTGTATATATGTTCGTATAAATGTGTGTGTAAATGGTGGGTGTGTAAATGATGGGTGTGTAAATGATGGGTGTAAATGATGTGTGTTGTCACAGGCCGGCTCATAGCCTGTGGCATAAATGAGGGGACGCGAACAACAGGTATAGGCCAATTAAAAAATGTTCTTTATTGTAAACAAAACTATTAACTTTAAGCTAAGAAAAGGGAATGAGGTGTGGAAGTATCATAATGTAAGGTGTATGTAAAGTGCATGGATGCGTGAATCTGTGTGTGTGAATGACTGAGTGAAAACTATGCAAAACTACAAAAGAACAAACAAAACAGGTTCATACCTGGAGGAGCGGAGAGAGAGAGAGAGAGAGGTGATTAGTGACTGTTTAAATACTCTGATCCCAGGTGACTCCAATCACTAACAACCCTCCTCTGCCTGCAGGAGGAACCGCCCCTGCAATGCAGAGGAGGAGCCGTGACAGTGTGTAAATGCTGTGTGTGTGTAAATGTTGTGTGTGTGAGTAAATGCTGTGTGTGCATATATGCTATGTGTGTATATGCTATGTGTGTACATGCTGTGTGTGTAAATTATGTTTGTGTATATACAGTATGCTATGTGTGTAAATGCTGTGTGTAAATGCTATGTGTGTACATGCTGTGTGTGTATATACAGTATGCTATGTTTGTAAATACTGTGTACATGCTGTGTGTGTGTATGCTGTGTGTGTAAATGCTGTGTGTAAATGATATGTGTGTACATGCTGTGCGTGTAAATGATCTCTGTAAATATATGCTATGTGTGTAAATGCTGTGTGTGAATGCTGTGTGTGTATATATGCTATGTGTGTACATGCTGTGTGAGTAAGTGCTGTATGTGTACATGCTGTGTGTCTAAATGTTGTGTGTAAATGCTGTGTGTGTGTATATGTGTGTATAAATGCTGTGTGCATAGGCTGTGTGTGTACATGCTGTGTGTTTAAATACTGTGTGTAAATGCTGTGTGTGTATATGATATGTGTCTACATGATGTGTGTGTAAATGCTGTGTGTGTATATGATATGTGTCTACATGATGTGTTTGTAAATGCTGTGTGTGTATACGCTCTGTGTAAATGGTGTGTGTGTAAATGCTGTGTGTGTACATGTGTGTGTAAATGCTGTGTATAAATGCTGTGTGTGCATATGATGTGTGTATATGCTGTGTTTGTACATGCTGTGTGTAAATTATGTGTGTGTATATGCTGTGTGTAAATTATGTGTATGAATGATATGTGTAAATGTTATGTGTGTAAATGCTGTGTGTGTATATATGCTGTGTGTGTGTGCATGTAGCTCCAGAGTAAAATCAATAAGAAAATTGGTGTTTTATTGTCACATGCACCTGATAGGTGCAGTGACATATGTTGTTTTACAGGGTCAGACATAGTAGTACGGTGTCCCCGGAACAAATTAGGGTTAGGTGCCTTGCTCAAGGACACATCGGCAGATTTCTCACCTTGATGTCTCAAGTATTTGAACCAAAGCTCTAACTGCTAGGTTTCCTGCCACCCTTGTCGGTTGTTGGTTGTCGGTCTCCTCTGGCACAGGAGATGGATGTGGATCTGAGTTTGAACTTGAAGGGTGAGCTAGATGAGCAGCCAGCCAGCCAACCAGCCAGCCAGCCAGCATGCCAGCCGCTGTGACAAGACAAGACGCTTAGGGGACTTGGGCCAGAAACGGCAGGGGTGTGTGTGTTTGTGTGCGTGCACCCTTTTTACCAAATCCCCCCCATCATCCCTCTCTCTCTCCCTCTCTCATTCGTCAGTGGTTGGGGTCACAGCCCTGTCTGAAAGGAAAGTCTCCTGGGTCTCTCCTAGAGCATCTTTTGAAAGATCACAGCATAGGCTACATCTGAGAAGCCTTCCACTCCTCCATATCCACATCTTCCTCTCCATCCCTTAAACTTCAGCAAGCGTAGATCTGTCACTTGGAAGGCCATTGATTTAGTTTGTTTTGAGGAATGCACTTGAGAGACAATAACATGCTCCATGGAGAACTAGACCTAGACATACGATTAATATCATCCTCACCAAAATACTCTTTTGTGTCTTTTTGTACTGCCTGAAGGGGACATTTTGTAAACCTGAATATGTATGTGTGTACCTCTGTATGTGGTAGCTATAATTTACAGTAATTGTGGTGGTATATTATGTGTGGTCTTGCATCCAAATGCTCTGAGTTTTATAAAACTGCATTGGCTGTGTTTAAAAGCAGTGAAAAGTGATTTTGTTTTGATGAGAATGTATCTGACATACATAAAGGAAAAATGCACTTTCATTTGCACCCATTTTTTTAACCTTGACTTCATTTTTGAATGATGTACATAGTAGGCCGTGTTCATTTATGGTTTCAAGTATTTTTGACTGTATGCTTGTTAATGGTCTTATGTTGATGATCTTGTGTAGCTGTATGCTTGTCATTTCTCTCTGAGGTCTTTTTGCCTGCAGACTGTGCTTGACTAGGGCAGGAGCTCACCGGAGCTGAGTACCGGCACCTCAGATGTTCTACTGCTTGAGCTCCTGTTCGTCTTATAGAATATTAGCTCAAAAGTGGAGCTCCTGCACCCAAAGAAAAACAGTACTTGCACCCAAAATGAGTACCGGAACCCATTTCAGTCCAAGTAAAGTACTGCCTGCAGTGTTTCCTGTGACATCAGCTTCACTTTCCTTGTACTGGTCAACAGTTCTAGAGGACAAAGGTGGGGATTTTGGGGTGGGTGGGCAGTAAGGGAAAGTTATGAGAAAATAATGTACATCTATTAAGACGATATAAATGCACCTGATGCATGTAGATTATTTTGAAAAATGTGAAAAATATTAAATATTTTGTATAATCTTTGAAGGTTTGTCATTCATCGCCAAAATAGCGAGTCATTGAGCTTCACGAAGACCAAAACATAGCCAGCCAAAGATGTGTGTATGACTGTGTATGATTTGACACAGAAGGGTGATTTAAAGCATGTGTAGTTTGTGTGTGTTTTAGTTTCACCGTGCACAGAGGGGGATAGAGAGCCCTTCTACCCCCCTCTGTGAATCCTCTGACCAGATCATTTATTAGTCTGGGAGTGTCTCCACTGTCTGATACCCCTTCATCTAAACCCCTGTACACCACACAGCCTCATGAACGACGACATACATACCTACCCCCTCACAAGAGGTCAGGAAGGAACTGAGGGTTATTTCTTCTCCATCTCTCCTCTTCTCTGACAGACACACACCATCCTCACTTCTCATGTTCTAATCTCTATCTCTCCTAACACACACGCTACAGTATAAGCCACTCTCTCCATTGATGTTCCCCTCTCAGGAAACAGGTCATCCCTCACCGTTGTCTGTGTGGCTAGGTTAGGGTTAGGCTGTTCCCTGGGCAGCCAGAGGGGGGAAGGTGGGGGGGTATTACCACTGGCTACCACACCACGTGGCCCCCAGATGAAGCTCTTCCATCTCTGTCCTGTGCCTCTCTCAGGACACTACGTGACCAAACATGACAGGACCCCTCCAGACCCCTCAATAGATGTTTCCACTGCCAAACGCAAAGACAGAACTTTGAGTCTGCGTGCATGTGTGCATGTTCAACAGATTTCTTCCCCAGTGTGTTACCCTTTCAAGAGCTCTGAAATCAAGTGTTGAGCAGCATGGTAGAACAACATGGTAGAACTGCTACTGAAAGCACCAGTTGGTAATACTGCTGAGAGATTGTTGCTGTGTTCTTTATTTTGACTCCTGACCCACTAGCAACTATATATAAATCTGTTGTGTTGGAGGAAGGTGTAGAGTCGGTGAGAGTCACAAGAAGTGGTCTATTTAAAAATGTGTGTGTGTGTGCAGAGCAGAAGACGCGTGTTTTAAGACTCAAAAAGATATTGGTCTGGAAAGTTTCCTGCGTGGATATTCATAGCAGGGTAACTATCAAGGGGGTTATTTCTGGGGTGGAGCAAGAAATAAAGGCAGAGGATATTACTGAAGACATCAAATGAGTGGTTAACTGACCTGTATAGTGGATGGAGAAAATAAATTCACTTCATCCATGCTACTGTTCTTTGATTAAGAGTCTCTCCCTTCTCATACGTATAAAAGCCCCTTGAGTGTCATGAATGTAAAATATTTGGTTATGTGTCAAGTGTGTGCAGAAGGGAAGAGTATTGTATGCCAGAAGAAGTGAAATGCTGCAACGGTGGAGGAGGATGAGTTGGCATGGGTAAGGTGCTTCGTGATTTCACAGCTGAGGCAGTGCAAGAAATCCTGTCGGTGAATGTTCCACCATCACAGGCCCCTGAGTCTGTGAATGGATGTATTTTGGAGTGGAATGTGATTGAAGAAGTGGGATGGGTTTTGTTAGTTGACATGTTTAATTTTGTATGATGTCGTTTTCTCCCTTTCCTGCAATGGTTTTTACATTTCTTATTCAATACCCCGTTCAGCTGGTGGCGGTAATGCACCATTAACATTGGATGCCAACCACCATTAAACCCCATCAAAGAAGAAGACACATTGTGGGTTTGCCACATGGAGAGCAGCAGGAACTGCTGAAGACTCTCCAAGCTCCATGGACCTTTATGTTTGAAGGAAGGCCTTTGTTTCAGTTTGAGTAAGTTATATGCTCTGACAGAGCCTTGAACCTGCCTCTTGAGTGGTTGTACTGTGATGTTCTATTCCTGGTCCTTGTGAGTTGTGGTCAACCCTAGCTAGCACCATAATCTATGGATTTCACATGACTGGGCAGGGGCGCAGCCATGGGTGTGCCTGGGAGGGCATAGGCCCACCCACTTCGGAGCCAGGCCCATCTACTGGGGAGCCAGACCCAGCCAATCAGAATGAGTTTCCCCCCACAAAGGGCTTTATTACAGACATACAGTAAATTCTCCTCCTTTTCATTTTCAACTGTCCGGGTGGATGGTCTCAGGTGTTCCCGCAGGTGAAGAAGCCGGATGTGGAGTTCCTTGGCTGGCGTGGTTACACGTGGTCTCGGTTGCGAGAGCAGTTGGACGTACAGACAAAATCTTTCAAATGAGGTTGGAGGTGGCTTATGGTAGAGAAATGAACATGACATTTTCTGGTAACAGCTCTGGTGGACATTCCTTCAGTCAACATGCCAATTGCATGCTCCCTCAAAACTTGAGACATCTGTGGCATTGTGTTGTGTGACAAAACTGCACATTTTAGAGTGGCCTTTTATTGTCCCCAGCACAAGGTGCACCTGTGAAATGATCATGCTGCTTAATCAATTTATTGATATGCCACACCTGTCAGGTGGATTAATTATCCTCGCAAAGGAGAAATGTTCACTAACAGGGATGTAAACAAATTTGTGCACAAAATTGGAGAAATACGCTTTTTGTGCGTATGGAACATTTCTGGGATATTTTATTTCAGCTCATGAAACATGGGACCAACACTTTACATGTTGCGTTTTATATTTCGTTCAGTATAAATCAAAACCATATCCCTGGTGTTGCTAGGACAATGTAATCCGACCGGTGGTTGTCGACAGTGCAGCTTTTAAAGTAATTTCCGATTGAGTCAACATTGTTTACTAGTGAGTGAGATCACCGCTAGCTCGGGAACATTGCCTTTTAAAGCCGCATTAATGTCAACATGCGGTTCGATTGAAACCTGGCCTAACTCGAAGAACAGGGTTTTGGAAAGGGGTTAGAGTGAACAGATGGAGTGAATCTCAGTTGTATTTTGATTCCTTTTATTTATTTATTTTTCTTTAGGGGGTAGATCAGCTTTAATATTGTATATAGCTTGTGGCTTCTATCAATTTAATTGTCTGCATGATTTCCAATCTCCCATAATATATACAGTACCAGTCAAATGTTTTGACACACCTACTCATTCAAGGGTCTTTCTTTATTTTTACTATTTTCTACATTGTAGAATAATAGTAACCAAAAAAGTGTTAAACAAATCAAAATATATTTTAGATTCTTTAAAGTATACACCCTTTGCCTTGATGACAGCTTTGCACACTCTTGGCATTCTCTCAACCAGCTACACCTGGAATGCTTTTTCAACAGTCTTGAAGGAGTTCTCATATATGCTGAGCACTTGTTGGCTGCTTTTTCCTTCACTCTGCGGTCCAACTCATCCCTAACCATCTCAGTTGGGTTGAGGTTGGGTGATTGTGGAGGCCAGGTAATCTGATGCAGCACTCTCCTTCTTGGTCAAATAGCCCTTACACATCCTGGAGGTGTGTTGGGTCATTGTCCTGTTGAAAAACAAATGATAGTCCCACTAAGTGCAAACCAGATGGGATGGCGTATCGCTGCAGAATGCTGTGGTAGCCATGCTGGTTAAGTGTGGCGCAGCGGTCACAGACAGTGTCACCAGCAAAGCACCATCACACCTCCTCCTCCATGCTTCACGGTGAGAACCACACATGCGGAGATCACCTGTTCACCTACTCTGCGTCTCACAAAGACATTGAGGTTGGAACCAAAAATCTCAAATTTGAACTTATCAGACCAAAGGACAGATTTCCAGCGGACTAATGTCCATCGCTCATATTTCTTGGCCCAAGAAAGTATCTTCTTCTTGGTGTCATTTAGTAGTCCTTTCTTTGCAGCAATTCAACCATGAAGGCCTGATTCATGCAGTCTCCTCTGAACAGTTGATGTTTTTCATTTTAAGTGAACCTTTATTTAACTAGGCAAGTCAGCTAAGAACATATTCTTATTTACAATGACAGCCTACACCAGCCAAACCCAGACAACACTGGGCCAATTGTGAACCACCCCATGGGACTCCCTATCACAGCCAGTTATGATACAGCCTGGATTTGAACCATGGTATATGTAGTGACACCTCTTGCACTTAGATGCAGTGACTTAGACTGCTGCGCCACTCGGGAGCCCAATGTTGAGATATGTCTATTACTTGAAATCAGTGAAGCATTTATTTGGGATGCAATTTCTGAGGCTGGTAACTCTAATGATCTTATCCTCTGCAGCAGAGGTAACTCTGGGTCTTCCATTCCTGTGGCGGTCTTCATGAGAGCCAGTTTCATCATAGCGCTTGATGGTTTTTGCGACTGCACTTGAAGAAACGTTCACATTTTCAGCATTGACTGACCTTCATGTCTTAAAGTAATGATGGACTGTAATTTATCTTTGCTTATTTGAGCTGTTCTTGCCATAATATGGACTTGGTCTTTTACCAAATAGGGCTATCTTCTGTATACTACCCCTACCTTGTCACAACACAACTGATTGGCTCAAACGCATTAAGAAGGAATGAAATTCCACAAATGAACTTTTAACAAAGCACACCTGTTAATTGAAATGCATTTCAGGTGACTACATCATGAAGCTGGTTGAGAGAATGCCAAGTGTGTGCAAGACTTACATCAAGACAAAGGGTGGCTACTTTGCAGAATCTCAAATATAAGATATATTTTGATTTGATTGACACTTTTTTCGTTACTACATGATGTGTTATTTCATAGTTTTGATGTCTTCACTATTATTCTACAATGTAGAAAATAGTACAAATAAAGAGAAACTATTGAATGAGTAAGTGTTCTAAAACCTTTGACTGGTACTGTATATATGTTTTTCAATTAATGTATTTGAGTTAAACCATAATATTTGTAATAATATTTGTTCTGTCTTTTCTGGTGGATTAAACTGAAATTGCAACCAGCTTTCTACTGCCTGTTTAAAAATAGCGATGTTTTGGAGATAATTAAACATTTTAATAACCAAAAGTGAGAGGTTGTAATCTGAATCAAAAAGGCCATTCTTGAACACGGGGTGAGCCATTCTTACTAATCTGCTAGAGAACCAGTTCGGATTTAAGTATAGTTTTTGTATGACTGAAGCCTTTAGTGAGAGGTCCATGGCTTTAATATTTAATCATTTCTTCCCTCCGAATTCATGTTCATTATATAAATATGCCCGTTTAATTTTGTCTGGCTTGCCGTTCCAAATAAAGTGGAATGTATTTAGCTCATGTAATTTAAAAAACAAGTTGTTAGGTGTAGGCCGGGCCATAAGTAAATAAGTAAACTGAGATATGACTAAAGAATTACTCATGGGGATTTTTCCACAAATAGACAGGTGTTGTCCTTTCCATGGTAGCAAAATCTTATCTAATTTGGCGAACTTTCTCTTAAAACATATTGTAGTGAGATATTTTCTTTCTTTCGGGATATAAATACTGAGTTTGTCCACTTCACCGTCAGACCATCTTATTGGTAAACTACACAGTAATGTAAAAGTTGCATTATTTAAGAGCCAGAGAAGTTAGAAAAAGTATCTCGATCCTCTATGAGGCTGTGCACATGTCTAAATTGCGGATTCAAAAGAGAACATGAATCGTCAGTGTACAATGGTACTTTTGTTTTTAAACCTTGGATTTCTAGCCCCTTGATATTATTGCTGGATCTGATTTTAACAGCTAATATTTACATGGCCATAATAAATTGATATGCCGATAATGAACAGCCTTGTTTTACTCCTCTTGACAATGTAATACTTTCTGAGGAGTAGCCATTATTTACTATTTTACAACTGGGGTTATTAAACATAACTTTAACCCATTGTATAAGAGATTCTCCAAAATGTAAAATAGTCCAGTCATTTATATATAAATTCCAGACGTACTTTATCAAAGGCCTTTTCAAAGTCAGCTACGAATACCAGGCCTGGTCTCCCAGATTCCCCAGAGGACAACCAGCGATTGAATTGAATCTCAGCCTAACTCGAAGAACACTGTTCTGGAAAGGGGTTAGAGTGAATACATTGAGTAAATCTCAGTTGTATTTTCTTGATTCCACCTTTCATCTTTTTCTAAAAGCACATTGGAGCAGAATGAGGTTCCTCCCTTGGATCTTCTCCTCCAGTGTGTCTTGAGGAGGAGGCACGGAGGGAGGCCGTAAGAAATCAGGGAAATACAATTGAGATTCACCCATTGCATAGAAACCCCAGTCATGGATGTTAGCGAATGTCCTCCATTGTCACAAACAAGAGTTGAAGGATGGTTTGGTTTTGAGGGTGAGCATTCCTTACTACGAAAAGGTAACATAAATAGACCTTATTACAGAACGTGCATCAGCAAGATGTGAACATAGGATCTTCTGGTCCCCATCCTAGTGCCTAGTCCAATGAGGCAGCAGGAGGGAGAGCACCAGATACATTTTTCCACATATTTCATTCTGTTCAGTTCGAAACGTCGAAAGTTAGATTAGAAACGTGACGTTGGTTAAGAATGTTGGGTATGGTTGGAAAACAAAAGTCGCAAACGGGATTCAAACTGGCAACCTTGCAGGTTGTGGCCAGCGTGTAATGCCCTCCATGCACCTCCAACTTAAGACCTTTTTTAATTTGACTCTCACCTCACTCTCTCCACACTGACGTTTCACTCCAAGCTCTGCCCACTGAGCTTCAATTGAAACAATCACAGTAGTTCAGCACTTGAAACGGAACATCCTTTAGAACCAGATGAGTTTTGCGTTGCCCTGCAAAGATGCTGTATGATGATGTCGTCTCATAAAGGCAGTTTTTCATAGAAAAAAATGAAACGGTTCCGGTCTGTGTAAGTTGGCATTCCCCCTCTCACGTGAGCATGCTTCATAATCTCCATAACCTCCATAATCTCTGGTATGATCACGCGAGAGAGGAAACGCCCATTTACAGAGACAGGATTTATATATTTTTTATTTTATTTTTTATAACAGCTGACTCTGGTCTACTTATTCCCATCGAGCTGCTTATTTTAGAACATTCCATTGGTCCTAAAGTGAAATCACGAACTACCCAGGGCACTGGGGAATGCAAAGTGAAATCACGAACTACCCAGGGCACTGAGAAATGCAAAGTGAAATCACGAACTACCCAGGGCACTGGAGAATGCAAAGTGAAATCACAAACTACCCAGGGCACTGGAGAATGCAAAGTGAAATCACAAACTACCCAGGGCACTGGAGAATGCAAAGTGAAATCACGAACTACCCAGGGCACTGGGGAATGCAAAGTGAAATCACGAACTACCCAGGGCACTGAGAAATGCAAAGTGAAATCACGAACTACCCAGGGCACTGGAGAATGCAAAGTGAAATCACAAACTACCCAGGGCACTGGAGAATGCAAAGTGAAATCACGAACTACCCAGGGCACTGGGGAATGCAAAGTGAAATCACGAACTACCCAGGGCACTGGGGAATGCAAAGTGAAATCACGAACTACCCAGGGCACTGGGGAATGCAAAGTGAAATCACAAACTACCCAGGGCACTGGGGAATGAAAAGTGAAATCACGAACTACCCAGGGCACTGGGGAATGCAAAGTGAAATCACGAACTACCCAGGGCACTGAGGAATGCAAACTGAACTTGCCCATTGGGGCTGTGATTCAGTCCAAGGCGCATTTAAATGTTCATTGTCAGCAGTTGTTTCGAGCGATGCTCTATAACACACCTTTTATTGAATCTCGGCCTGAATGAGGAGAACCCCTGAGCACAATTACCCCCCACCCCCCCCGGACAGAAAAAAATGTGCCACTATTTACATGCCAACAGTATGATCCACTTTGGTTTTCCAACCCATAGTTTAAGAAAGGCTGCTGTACTTGGTTAAACCTACCTATCTACATAGCCCTTGGTTACATTCAGGTTTTCCAACCCATAGTTTAAGAAAGGCTGCTGTACTTGGTTAAACCTACCTATCTACATAGCCCTTGGTTACATTCAGGTTTTCCAACCCATAGTTTAAGAAAGGCTGCTGTACTTGGTTAAACCTACCTATCTACATAGCCCTTGGTTACATTCAGGTTTTCCAACCCATAGTTTAAGAAAGGCTGCTGTACTTGGTTAAACCTACCTATCTACATAGCCCTTGGTTACACCTACCTATCTACATAGCCCTTGGTTACACCTACCTATCTACATAGCCCTTGGTTAAACCTACCTATCTACATAGCCCTTGGTTACACCTACCTATCTACATAGCCCTTGGTTACACCTACCTATCTACATAGCCCTTGGTTACACCTACCTATCTACATAGCCCTTGGTTACACCTACCTATCTACATAGCCCTTGGTTAAACCTACCTATCTACATAGCCCTTGGTTACACCTACCTATCTACATAGCCCTTGGTTAAACCTACCTATCTACATAGCCCTTGGTTAAACCTACCTATCTACATAGCCCTTGGTTAAACCTACCTATCTACATAGCCCTTGGTTAAACCTACCTATCTACATAGCCCTTGGTTAAACCTACCTATCTACATAGCCCTTGGTTAAACCTACCTATCTACATAGCCCTTGGTTAAACCTACCTATCTACATAGCCCTTGGTTACACCTACCTATCTACATAGCCCTTGGTTACACCTACCTATCTACATAGCCCTTGGTTAAACCTACCTATCTACATAGCCCTTGGTTACACCTACCTATCTACATAGCCCTTGGTTAAACCTACCTATCTACATAGCCCTTGGTTACACCTACCTATCTACATAGCCCTTGGTTAAACCTACCTATCTACATAGCCCTTGGTTAAACCTACCTATCTACATAGCCCTTGGTTAAACCTACCTATCTACATAGCCCTTGGTTAAACCTACCTATCTACATAGCCCTTGGTTAAACCTACCTATCTACATAGCCCTTGGTTAAACCTACCTATCTACATAGCCCTTGGTTAAACCTACCTATCTACATAGCCCTTGGTTAAACCTACCTATCTACATAGCCCTTGGTTAAACCTACCTATCTACATAGCCCTTGGTTAAACCTACCTATCTACATAGCCCTTGGTTAAACCTACCTATCTACATAGCCCTTGGTTAAACCTACCTATCTACATAGCCCTTGGTTACACCTACCTATCTACATAGCCCTTGGTTAAACCTACCTATCTACATAGCCCTTGGTTAAACCTACCTATCTACATAGCCCTTGGTTAAACCTACCTATCTACATAGCCCTTGGTTAAACCTACCTATCTACATAGCCCTTGGTTAAACCTACCTATCTACATAGCCCTTGGTTACACCTACATATCTACATAGCCCTTGGTTAAACCTACCTATCTACATAGCCCTTGGTTAAACCTACCTATCTACATTGCCCTTGGTTAAACCTACCTATCTACATAGCCCTTGGTTAAACCTACCTATCTACATAGCCCTTGGTTAAACCTACCTATCTACATAGCCCTTGGTTAAACCTACCTATCTTGGTTACACCTACCCTTGCCCTTGTTAAACCTACCTATCTACATAGCCCTTGGTTAAACCTACCTATCTACATAGCCCTTGGTTAAACCTACCTATCTACATAGCCCTTGGTTACACCTACCTATCTACATAGCCCTTGGTTAAACCTACCTATCTACATAGCCCTTGGTTAAACCTACCTATCTACATAGCCCTTGGTTACACCTACCTATCTACATAGCCCTTGGTTAAACCTACCTATCTACATAGCCCTTGGTTACACCTACCTATCTACATAGCCCTTGGTTAAACCTACCTATCTACATAGCCCTTGGTTAAACCTACCTATCTACATAGCCCTTGGTTACACCTACCTATCTACATAGCCCTTGGTTAAACCTACCTATCTACATAGCCCTTGGTTAAACCTACCTATCTACATAGCCCTTGGTTAAACCTACCTATCTACATAGCCCTTGGTTACACCTACCTATCTACATAGCCCTTGGTTACACCTACCTATCTACATAGCCCTTGGTTAAACCTACCTATCTACATAGCCCTTGGTTACACCTACCTATCTACATAGCCCTTGGTTAAACCTACCTATCTACATAGCCCTTGGTTACACCTACCTATCTACATAGCCCTTGGTTAAACCTACCTATCTACATAGCCCTTGGTTAAACCTACCTATCTACATAGCCCTTGGTTAAACCTACCTATCTACATAGCCCTTGGTTAAACCTACCTATCTACATAGCCCTTGGTTAAACCTACCTATCTACATAGCCCTTGGTTAAACCTACCTATCTACATAGCCCTTGGTTAAACCTACCTATCTACATAGCCCTTGGTTAAACCTACCTATCTACATAGCCCTTGGTTAAACCTACCTATCTACATAGCCCTTGGTTAAACCTACCTATCTACATAGCCCTTGGTTAAACCTACCTATCTACATAGCCCTTGGTTAAACCTACCTATCTACATAGCCCTTGGTTACACCTACCTATCTACATAGCCCTTGGTTAAACCTACCTATCTACATAGCCCTTGGTTAAACCTACCTATCTACATAGCCCTTGGTTAAACCTACCTATCTACATAGCCCTTGGTTAAACCTACCTATCTACATAGCCCTTGGTTAAACCTACCTATCTACATAGCCCTTGGTTACACCTACATATCTACATAGCCCTTGGTTAAACCTACCTATCTACATAGCCCTTGGTTAAACCTACCTATCTACATTGCCCTTGGTTAAACCTACCTATCTACATAGCCCTTGGTTAAACCTACCTATCTACATAGCCCTTGGTTAAACCTACCTATCTACATAGCCCTTGGTTAAACCTACCTATCTACATAGCCCTTGGTTACACCTACCTATCTACATAGCCCTTGGTTAAACCTACCTATCTACATAGCCCTTGGTTACACCTACCTATCTACATAGCCCTTGGTTAAACCTACCTATCTACATAGCCCTTGGTTACACCTACCTATCTACATAGCCCTTGGTTAAACCTACCTATCTACATAGCCCTTGGTTAAACCTACCTATCTACATAGCCCTTGGTTACACCTACCTATCTACATAGCCCTTGGTTAAACCTACCTATCTACATAGCCCTTGGTTACACCTACCTATCTACATAGCCCTTGGTTAAACCTACCTATCTACATAGCCCTTGGTTAAACCTACCTATCTACATAGCCCTTGGTTACACCTACCTATCTACATAGCCCTTGGTTAAACCTACCTATCTACATAGCCCTTGGTTACATTCAAAAAAAATTAAAAAATATCTAGTTAACAGAAGAAAGGAAGACAAAATAAGGACAGAAGAAAAAGGAAAAGAAAAAGAACAACAAAGTGAAACCTCTAAAGAAACAAGAGACCATAATACAAGAAACAGCACTATAGAGAGATAGAACAACAACAACGCAGCCACTGCCAGCTAGCCTACTTCAGCAGTACTGTATCATTTGAATTATTTTAGTCAATAAGATTCCTGCTACGTAAGCTTAACTTTCTGAACATTCGAGACGTGTAGTCCACTTGTCATTCCAATCTCCTTTGCATTAGCGTAGCCTCTTCTGTAGCCTGTCAACTATGTGTCTGTCTATCCCTGTTCTCTCCTCTCTGCACAGACCATACAAACGCTCCACACCGCGTGGCCGCGGCCACTCTAATCTGGTGGTCCCAGCGCGCACGACCCACGTGGAGTTCCAGGTCTCCGGTAGCCTCTGGAACTGCCGATCTGCGGCCAACAAGGCAGAGTTCATCTCAGCCTATGCCTCCCTCCAGTCCCTCGACTTCTTGGCACTGACGGAAACATGGATCACCACAGATAACACTGCTACTCCTACTGCTCTCTCTTCGTCCGCCCACGTGTTCTCGCACACCCGAGAGCTTCTGGTCAGCGGGGTGGTGGCACCGGGATCCTCATCTCTCCCAAGTGGTCATTCTCTCTTTCTCCCCTTACCCATCTGTCTATCGCCTCCTTTGAATTCCATGCTGTCACAGTTACCAGCCCTTTCAAGCTTAACATCCTTATCATTTATCGCCCTCCAGGTTCCCTCGGAGAGTTCATCAATGAGCTTGATGCCTTGATAAGCTCCTTTCCTGAGGACGGCTCACCTCTCACAGTTCTGGGCGACTTTAACCTCCCCACGTCTACCTTTGACTCATTCCTCTCTGCCTCCTTCTTTCCACTCCTCTCCTCTTTTGACCTCACCCTCTCACCTTCCCCCTCTACTCACAAGGCAGGCAATACGCTCGACCTCATCTTTACTAGATGCTGTTCTTCCACTAACCTCACTGCAACTCCCCTCCAAGTCTCCGACCACTACCTTGTATCCTTTTCCCTCTTGCTCTCATCCAACACTTCCCACACTGCCCCTACTCGGATGGTATCGCGCCGTCCCAATCTTCGCTCTCTCTCCCCCGCTACTCTCTCCTCTTCCATCCTATCATTTCTTCCCTCTGCTCAAACCTTCTCCAACCTATCTCCTGATTCTGCCTCCTCAACCCTCCTCTCCTCCCTTTCTGCATCCCTTGATTCTCTATGTCCCTTATCCTCCAGGCCGGCTCGGTCCTCCCCTCCTGCTCCGTGGCTCGACGACTCATTGCGAGCTCACAGAACAGGGCTCCGGGCAGCCGAGCGGAAATGGAGGAAAACTCGCCTCCCTGCGGACCTGGCATCCTTTCACTCCCTCCTCTCTACATTTTCCTCTTCTGTCTCTGCTGCTAAAGCCACTTTCTACCACTCTAAATTCCAAGCATCTGCCTCTAACCCTAGGAAGCTCTTTGCCACCTTCTCCTCCCTCCTGAATCCTCCTCCCCCTCCCCCTCCTCCCTCTCTGCAGATGACTTCGTCAACCATTTTGAAAAGAAGGTCGACGACATCCGATCCTCGTTTGCTAAGTCAAACGACACCGCTGGTTCTGCTCACACTGCCCTACCCTGTGCTCTGACCTCTTTCTCCCCTCTCTCTCAGATGAAATCTCGCGTCTTGTGACGGCCGGCCGCCCAACAACCTGCCCGCTTGACCCTATTCCCTCCTCTCTTCTCCAGACCATTTCCGGAGACCTTCTCCCTTACCTCACCTCGCTCATCAACTCATCCCTGACCGCTGGCTACGTCCCTTCTGTCTTCAAGAGAGCGAGAGTTGCACCCCTTCTGAAAAAACCTACACTCGATCCCTCCGATGTCAACAACTACAGACCAGTATCCCTTCTTTCTTTTCTCTCCAAAACTCTTGAACGTGCCGTCCTTGGCCAGCTCTCCCGCTATCTCTCTCAGAATGACCTTCTTGATCCAAATCAGTCAGGTTTCAAGACTAGTCATTCAACTGAGACTGCTCTTCTCTGTATCACGGAGGCCCTCCGCACTGCTAAAGCTAACTCTCTCTCCTCTGCTCTCATCCTTCTAGACCTATCGGCTGCCTTCGATACTGTGAACCATCAGATCCTCCTCTCCACCCTCTCCGAATTGGGCATCTCCGGCGCGGCCCACGCTTGGATTGCATCCTACCTGACAGGTCGCTCCTACCAGGTGGCGTGGCGAGAATCTGTCTCCTCACCACGCGCTCTCACCACTGGCGTCCCCCAGGGCTCTGTTCTAGGCCCTCTCCTATTCTCGCTATACACCAAGTCACTTGGCTCTGTCATAACCTCACATGGTCTCTCCTATCATTGCTATGCAGACGACACACAATTAATCTTCTCCTTTCCCCCTTCTGATGACCAGGTGGCGAATCGCATCTCTGCATGTCTGGCAGACATATCAGTGTGGATGACGGATCACCACCTCAAGCTGAACCTCGGCAAGACGGAGCTGCTCTTCCTCCCGGGGAAGGACTGCCCATTCCATGATCTCGCCATCACGGTTGACAACTCCATTGTGTCCTCCTCCCAGAGCGCTAAGAACCTTGGCGTGATCCTGGACAACACCCTGTCGTTCTCAACTAACATCAAGGCGGTGGCCCGTTCTTGTAGGTTCATGCTCTACAACATCCGCAGAGTACGACCCTGCCTCACACAGGAAGCAGCGCAGGTCCTAATCCAGGCACTTGTCATCTCCCGTCTGGATTACTGCAACTCGCTGTTGGCTGGGCTCCCTGCCTGTGCCATTAAACCCCTACAACTCATCCAGAACGCCGCAGCCCGTCTGGTGTTCAACCTTCCCAAGTTCTCTCACGTCACCCCGCTCCTCCGCTCTCTCCACTGGCTTCCAGTTGAAGCTCGCATCCGCTACAAGACCATGGTGCTTGCCTACGGAGCTGTGAGGGGAACGGCACCTCAGTACCTCCAGGCTCTGATCAGGCCCTACACCCAAACAAGGGCACTGCGTTCATCCACCTCTGGCCTGCTCGCCTCCTTACCACTGAGGAAGTACAGTTCCTGCGCAGCCCAGTCAAAACTGTTCGCTGCTCTGGCCCCCCAATGGTGGAACAAACTCCCTCACGACGCCAGGACAGCGGAGTCAATCACCACCTTCCGGAGACACCTGAAACCCCACCTCTTTCAGGAATACCTAGGATAGGATAAAGTAATCCTTCTCACCCCCCTTAAAATATTTAGATGCACTATTGTAAAGTGGCTGTTCCACTGGATGTCTTAAGGTGAACGCACCAATTTGTAAGTCGCTCTGGATAAGAGCGTCTGCTAAATGACTTAAATGTAATGTAAATGTAATTCAGGTGAGGAAGTTGTGCAGCGGCTGTGAATGTAATTATCGATGGCTGATGCCTGGCTCTGACCCCAGTCTCGGAGGGTGTCTCGGGGGGAGTGGGATATGCAAAAAACACATTTACAATTCACACATACATTTGTAATAGTACCTAATTATCTTAATTATATTAACATAACATATTGCACCAATTCCCAATACAAAATATACACTGCTCAAAAAAATAAAGGGAACACTTAAACTTAAACATAATGTAACTCCAAGTCAATCACACTTCTGTGAAATCAAACTGTCCACTTAGGAAGCAACACTGATTGACAATAAATTGTACATGCTGTTGTGCAAATGGAATAGACAACAGGTGGAAATTATAGGCAATTAGCAAGACACCCCCAATAAAGTAGTGGTTCTGCAGGTGGTGACTACAGACCACTTCTCAGTTCCTATGCTTCCTGGCTGATGTTTTCGTCACTTTTGAATGCTGGCGGTGCTTTCACTCTAGTGGTAGTATGAGACGGAGTCTACAACCCACACAAGTGGCTCAGGTAGTGCAGATCATCCAGGATGGCACATCAATGCGATGCAATTGAATCCAATTGAGCACATCTGGGACATCATGTCTCGCTCCATCCACCAACAGACTGTCCAGGAGTTGGCGGATGCTTTAGTCCAGGTCTGGGAGGAGATCCCTCAGAAGACCATCCGCAACCTCATCAGGAGCATGCCCAGGCGTTGTAGGGAGGTCATACAGGCACGTGGAGGCCCCACACACTACTGAGCCTAATTTTGACTTGTTTTAAGGACATTACATCAAAGTTGGATCAGCCTGTAGTGTAGTTTTCCACTTTAATCTTGAGTGTGACTCCAAATCCAGACCTCCATGGGTTGATAAATTTGATTTCCATTGATAATTTTTGTGTGATTTTGTTGTCAGCACATTCAACTATGTAAATAAAAATTTTATAAAAATATTTCACTCATTCAGATCTAGGATGTGTTATTTTAGTGTTCCCTTTATTTTTTTGAGCAGTGTATTTATATATAATCTATAAAAACACTGCTGACATAACACAAAATAACATGAACAAGTGTGAACAATTGCTAAAAAAAGAGTAAGAAGAAATATAATCGAAAACAAAATGGCCCCTGAAACAGACTATGAATGACACAATCAGTTTGACATGTGGGCCGGGATTCATCCGAGGGCACGTTCTAGAGGAGGAGGAGGAAGTAGGGGGGTTGAAGAGCAAATGGGTCAGCAGGCAGGAGCAGGCCTCCAGGAAGGGCAGGCCCCTGACCTCATTGCCTCCAGGGCCACTTCTCCATCAATGCTAGACCTCAGCATGGCATTTGAAACCAGCTCCAGTGCAGTCCGGCCATGGCCGTCTTTCTGCTGCAGCAGATCCTGCAGGACAGACGGACAGACACAGAGGAAGGTCACCTTTCACCTTGACCCCAACAAGATCACTTTATTTCCACTTTAACCCTGCATTCCTTACCATTTTAATATTTTGGATTTTTCTATTTTTGCTATTAATATGTATATTAATATGTTCATGGCATCTTAAATCAAATCTAATTTTATTGGTCGCGTACACATATTTAGCAGATGTTATCGCGGGCGTAGCAGTGCGGTAATATTGAACACTACATAACAATACACACAAATCTAAAAGTAAAACAATGGAATTAAGATATATCAAAATATTAGGACAAGCAATTTCGGAGTGGCATTGACTAAAATACAGTAGAATAGAATACAGTATATACATATGAGATGAGTAAAGCAGTATGTAAACATTATTAAAGTGGCCAGTGATTCCATGTCTATGTATCTAGGGCAGCACCCTGTAAGGTGATGCAAGTGATGGCTATTTAACAGTCTGATGGCCATGAGATATAAGCTGTTTTTCAATCTCTTGGTCCCAGCGTTGATGCATCTGTACTGACCTCGCCATCTGGATGATAGCAGGGTGAACAGGCTGTGGCTCGGGTGGTTGATGTCCTTGATGTTTTTGGCCTTCGTGTGTCATCGGGTGCTGTAGGTGTCCTGGAGGGCAGGGAGTGTGCCCCCGGTGATGCATTGGACAGACGACATCACCCTCTGGAGAGCCCTGCCTTTGTGGGCAGTGCAGTTGCCGTAACCGGTGGTGACACAGCCCGACAGGCTGCTCTCAATTGTGCATCTGTAAAAGTTTCTTAAGGGTCTTAAGGGCCAAGCTGAATTTTTCAGCCTCCTGAGGTTGAAGAGGCGCTGTTGTGCCTTCTTCACCACACTGTCTGTGTGGGTGGACCATTTGAGATTGTCAGTGATATGTACACCGAGGATCTTTAAGCTTTCCACCTTCTCCACTGCCGTTCTGTCAATGTTGATAGGGGCTCCCTCTATTTTTTCATGAAGTCCACAATCATCTCTTTCGGTTTGTTGACCTTGAGGGAGAGGTTCTACTCAGCTAGGGCCATCACCTCCTCCCTGTAGGCTGTTTCGTCGTTGTTGTTGGTAATCTAGCCTACCGCTTTTGTGTTGTCTGCAAACTTGATGATTGCTTTGGAAACGTTGGAGACATGCGTGGCACACACCCGTGTGGGGGCCACCACGTTGAGCGTCAGCCTTGCGAGGGTTAACACACTTACATGTATTACTCACATCAGTTACGGAGAACGAGGGCTCAGGGTCCTCGTCAGCGGTGGTGTCCTGCGTCAGCGGCATTGTTTTCCTCGAAGCAGGTGACAGTGTTTAGCTTGTTCGGGAGCAAGGAGTTGGTGTCTGCGACGTGGCTGGTTTTACCTTTATAATCCGTGATTGTCTGGAGTCCCTGCCACGTCTCGTGTCTGAGCCGTTGAATTACGACTCCAAATCAAATCAAATCAAATGTATTTGTCACATACACATGGTTAGCAGATGTTAATGGGAGTGTAGCGAAATACTTGTGCTTCTAGTTCCGACAATGCAGTAATAACCAACGAGTAATCTAACCTAACAATTACAAAACTACTACCTTATACACTTATACATTGCTCTTCCTCCCGGGGAAGGACTGCCCATTCCATGATCTCGCCATCACGGTTGACAACTCCATTGTGTCCTCCTCCCAGAGCGCTAAGAACCTTGGCGTGATCCTGGACAACACCCTGTCGTTCTCAACTAACATCAAGGCGGTGGCCCGTTCTTGTAGGTTCATGCTCTACAACATCCGCAGAGTACGACCCTGCCTCACACAGGAAGCAGCGCAGGTCCTAATCCAGGCACTTGTCATCTCCCGTCTGGATTACTGCAACTCGCTGTTGGCTGGGCTCCCTACCTGTGCCATTAAACCCCTACAACTCATCCAGAACGCCGCAGCCCGTCTGGTGTTCAACCTTCCCAAGTTCTCTCACGTCACCCCGCTCCTCCGCTCTCTCCACTGGCTTCCAGTTGAAGCTTGCATCCGCTACAAGACCATGGTGCTTGCCTACGGAGCTGTGAGGGGAACGGCACCTCACTACCTCCAGGCTCTGATCAGGCCCTACACCCAAACAAGGGCACTGCGTTCATCCACCTCTGGCCTGCTCGCCTCCCTACCACTGAGGAAGTACAGTTCCCGCGCAGCCCAGTCAAAACTGTTCGCTGCTCTGGCCCCCCAATGGTGGAACAAACTCCCTCACGACGCCAGGACAACGGAGTCAATCACCACCTTCCGGAGACACCTGAAACCCCACCTCTTTCAGGAATACCTAGGATAGGAAAAAGTAATCCTTCTCACCCCCCCCCCCCCCTTGAAAGATTTAGATGCACTATTGTAAAGTGGCTGTTCCACTGGATGTCTTAAGGTGAACGCACCAATTTGTAAGTCGCTCTGGATAAGAGCGTCTGCTAAATGACTTAAATGTAAAATGTAAATGTGTCTGCGACGTGGCTGGTTTTACCTTTATAATCAGTGATTGTCTGGAGTCCCTGCCACGTCTCGTGTCTGAGCCGTTGAATTACGACTCCAAATCAAATCAAATCAAATGTATTTGTCACATACACATGGTTAGCAGATGTTAATGGGAGTGTAGCGAAATACTTGTGCTTCTAGTTCCGACAATGCAGTAATAACCAACGAGTAATCTAACCTAACAATTACAAAACTACTACCTTATACACGCAAGTGTAAAGGGATAAAGAACATGTACATAAAGATATATGAATGAGTGATGGTACAGAACGGCATAGGCAAGATGCAGTAGATGGTATCGAGTACAGTATATACATATGAGATGAGTAATGTAGGGTATGTAAACAAAGTGGCATAGTTTAAAGTGGCTAGTGATACATGTATTACATAAAGATGCAGTAGATGATATAGAGTACAGTATATACATATACATATGAGATGAGTTTGTCTCTCTACTGATTGTTTGATTGCCTTACAGCTGGACTGTTTGTGCTCGTCCCTGTTCACAGTCACATTGCCGTGGTTAAATGTGGTGGTTTGCGCTTTGTTTTGCAAATGCTGCCATCCATCCAGATGTTTTGGTTTGGATACGTTGTTATTGTCACAGTGGAAACAACTTCCCTGATGCACCAGTCATTGAGTCAGTGTATACATTATAACCCAGAATATATCCCAGTTCACGTGATCAAAACAATCTTCAAGAATAGATTCTTATGACTGTAAGGTTATAAGGAATCAATTGAAAACAAACGTACTACATTAAAACATTGCAACATACTTGTCATAAATGTGTGATTTGGACCTGAAAAGTGGAGTGAGGTTAACACGTCCCCCATGCATTCAGCCAGCCGAGCATCAGCGATCATATGACATACAATGATGCACCGTTGGGCAGCCAATTTAAGCAACATAATTATGAAATAATTTGGAAGAGAGACAACATGGGGGCCAATGGGAGGATACTGCAACAGATATAAATAGTGGATGCACATACACACCTACACACACACACACACACACACACCTACACACCACACACACACACACACACACACACACACACACACACACACACACACACACACACACACACACACACACACACACACACACAGAGAGAGAAGAGAACAGCTGTTTACCCATTGGGCCACAGTGCCAGCCAGGGAATATAACGCACTTCACTAATTGTGTTGACACAATTAACTGGCTGACTCACTGGTCACATTGTGTTCGGGGAATCTAGTGAGATAGTGACCTGATAGAGGTTTAGGGTTACATGTGCTTATGTAACACATTAGACTGTGTCAGTGCAGATGAATCAAACTGATTGGGAAGGGCTGGATGGAGTCATTGGGAAGGGCTGGATGAAAAAATCATGGAGGCTAGAGTACACTAAGGGCTGTAATTAAATCAGATCCGCTTTAGCTGACATCCTCAACACGGTTGTTTTGGCAGTGTCGGAGGTGGAACTGTGTTAGAGCTGTCCAATCCACAAACGGCTCATGGCATTATACCATCTAGCATCTAGGCCTAAGATTAGTACTGTTTCGAACACAAGACTGATTTGACCCATATTGATCCTTCATCAGAAGGACTGTACATAACATACATACACATTTATATTAAGCCAGTTAACTGTGTGTAGTAGAGGGATGTGTTATATTACTTCTGCCTCTTCCCTTCTCTTTGTGTGTTCAGAATAAAAGGCATTTCCAGCAGCGGGCCCACGCACACATGGCCAATGTGGAGCAGGCCGAGTCAAGTGTGAGCTCTTTGTTTGCTTTTAGATATCCAGTTTTTATGGCAAACTGTGCTTGATGGCACTTGACTGCTCAACCTCCGCAATGTTCCTGCCACTTGTGAGCTAGTTTAGGGCTCTCTGACGATTCGCCACAGCGCCTGAAAGCTTGCCGACAGACAGCCAGGCACCGGTTTCTGTTTGACAGATACTCTTTGAGGCTTGTGAAACATGACGTGTCAAGGAAGAAAAGTTGTCCTTGTTGTTGGGTGTGTGCTGCTTGTGCGGAGACGGCATCAGATTTGAAAGACTATAAAGGGGCATTCCACTTTGATCCTACGATTTAACATGGCTAATGTTGTTCTTTACCTTACGAGTGCAAGTTGGCATTCAGCAAGATCACGTTTAAGTAGTTGATTTGCTATTTGTAGGTATTAAAATAAATACATACATCCTCTCTTTCTCACATATTCTCTGTCACATATAGTACATACGCATCTACATACCTCCATATTCTCATGCTAAATAACTACATACATCCTCTCTTTCTCACATATTCTCTGTCACATATAGTACATACACATCTACATACCTCCATATTCTCATGCTAAATAACTACATACATCCTCTCTTTCTCACATATTCTCTGTCACATATAGTACATACACATCTACATACCTCCATATTCTCATGCTAAATAACTAGGTATTTACAGTGGAACTTTGTGGAGGTATTCCCCTTTTAAGGTGGCCATCATGACTTGTGTACAGAAAGGAACTTGAGAATTATGAAGCGTTTCTTTTCCCCTCTTGAGTACAACTAGGCAGGAAGGCCATGCGCATGGCTCAGGTATCACAGGGTCAGCGCTCATCTACCTTTTAGTGCTTCAAGCTCGAGTGGGAAAAACTCAATCTGCATAAATTGTCGCGTTAATCTACATAAACTTTTACATTAGCAGGAAAATGTACAATGCAGAGGTCAGCCATGAAGCAGCAGTTGGGGAAGTAAGGGATTTGATCAAAGCCACTCAAGAGAGGGGGAGAGAGAGACTGCTAGAGAGAGAGAGACTGCTAGAGAGAGAGAGACTGCTAGAGAGAGAGAGACTGCTAGAGAGAGAGAGACGGTTAGAGAGAGAGAGACAGTTAGAGAGAGAAAGAGATTGCTAGAGTGAGAGAGACTGCTAGAGAGAGAGACTGCTAGAGAGAGAGAGACTGCTAGAGAGAGAGAGACTGCTAGAGAGAGAGAGACGGTTAGAGAGAGAGAGACAGTTAGAGAGAGAAAGAGATTGCTAGAGTGAGAGAGACTGCTAGAGAGAGAGAGACAGAGAGAGAGACTGCTAGAGAGAGAGAGACTGCTAGAGAGAGAGAGACTGCTAGAGAGAGAGAGAGACTGCTAGAGAGAGAGAGCTAGAGAGAGAGAGACTGCTAGAGAGAGAGAGAGACTGCTAGAGAGAGAGAGACGGTTAGAGAGAGAGAGACAGTTAGAGAGAGAAAGAGATTGCTAGAGTGAGAGAGACTGCTAGAGAGAGAGACTGCTAGAGAGAGAGAGACAGAGAGAGAGACTGCTAGAGAGAGATAGAGACAGTGAGAGAGAGAGAGCGAGAGAGACTGCTAGAGACAGAGTGGATGAGGTGAGAAGAGATCTTCACACATAGCAGGTAGTAATAGCCAACCACTCGAGGTTGATTTGGTCTTGACATCAGGTCCATGTTAAGTTGCAGTTCAGCCATGTCAGGATCAGGCAAGCGCTTTGGGCCTTGAGGGGAAGCTTTCGCAGTGTTCACCGGGTCTATCATGTTGGAGATGGAGTTGTCCAATGTTAATTCTAAATTGTAATTATTTCACCTCTATGGCATATTTATTGCCTTACCTTCCTACTCTTCTACATTTGCACACACTGTACATATATGTTTTCTATTGTACGTTTGTTTATGTGTAACTCTGTGTTGTAGTTTTAGTCGCACTGCTTTGCTTTATCGTGGCCAGGTCGCAGTTGTAAATGAGAACTTGTACTCAGCTGGCCTACCTGGTTAAATAAGGATGAAATAAGAATAAAATAAATACATGTAAAGTGTTGGTCCCATGTTTCATGAGCTGAAATAAAAGATCCCAGAAACCCCATATGCCCAAAAAGCTTATCTCAAATGTTGTGCACAAATTTATTTACATCCCTGTTAGTGAGCGTTTCTCATTTGTCAAGATAATACTTCCACCTGACAAGTATGACATATCAAAAGCTGATTAAACAGCACGATCATTACACAGGTCTACCTTGTGCTGGGAATAATAAAAGGCCACTCTAAAATGTGCAGTTTTGTCACACAACCCAATGCCACAGATGTCTCACGTTTTGAGGAAGCGTGCATTTGGCATGCTGACTGCAGGATTGTAAACCAGAGTTTTTGACAGATAATTGAATGTTCCTTTCTCTACAATAAGCCGCCTCCAATGTTGTTTTAGAGAATTTGCAATATGTCCAAATGGCCGCACAACCGCAGACCATGTGGATTGCGTCGCGTGGGGGAGCGGTTTGCTGGTGTCAAATTTGTGAACAGAGTAACTGTGGTGGCCGTGAGGTTTGGGCAGGCATAAGCTACAGACAACGAACACAGCTACATTGAATGCACAGAGAAACCATGACAAGATCCTGAGGTCCATTGTCGTGCCATTCATCTTCCGCCATCACCTCATGTTTCAGCATGATAATGCATGGCTCCATGTCGTGAGGATCTGTACACAATTCCTGGAAGCTGAAAATGTCCCAGTTTTTCCCTGGCCTAGATACTATCCAGACATGTCACCCATTGAGCACTTTTGGGATGCTCAGGATCGACGCGTACGGTGTACTACTCCCTTCACAGAACAGTGCAAATTGGCTCTAACCAGAATAGAAAGAGTGCAGAACTGAACAAGAGGACAAGTACATTAGAGTGTTTAGTTTGAGAAACAGACAAGTCCTCAATTGCCAGCTTCATTAAATAGTACCCGCAAAACACCAGTCTCAACGTCAACATATCCATATCCATTCCATATCTACTGTGTAGATATTCCATAAGAAATCTGCCATTTCCAGCTACAATAGTCATTTACAACATTAACAATGTCTACACTGTATTTTTGATCAATTTGATGTTTTAACGGACAATTTTTTTTGCTTTTCTTTCAAAGACATGGACATTTCTAAGTGACTCCAAACTTTTGAAAGGTAGTGTATTTCAATTGACTGATTTCCTTATATAAACTATAACTCTTTGAAATTGTTGCATGTAGAATTTATTTTTGTTCAGTATATATCATATTTTTCTTCACAATAGCTGCAGCTTTCAGTGGAGGCTCCAGCCTTGGGTTGTGCTCTGTATGTGCCTTTCAGTAGAGTATTTCACACCGTCAAATGATATTTCAATGGCAGAAGGACATGTTCTAAAGTGCTTTTTGGGACTATTCTCCAAAAATAAGAATTTCTCTTTTCAATCAACAGAATTCAGGTTCATCTGAAGTTGCCTTCAATGTTCCATGATGTGTGTGCAAAAACCACAGAATAAAAACACGTGCACCTTCATCCATGACTGTGTGTTTTCTGTTAAAGCATTATATGGGCCTCCGCTAAAATACAAGGAAATCAAATGCAAAACCTACAGATGGGTGTGATGGGCATAGATCCCACCGCTGTTCTGCTCCCCCTCTCTGTGAACTGAGCACTCACACCTCCTTCCCCAACCTCTTTCTGAGCTGACTGCTCTCCTCCCCACCCTCTCTCGTGCAAAAGAGGCCTGGGCCAAAATCAGAGCCATCAGCTGTGAGTGAGGCGTCAGGCTGGGTGAGGCTGGCTTGACGCGGTCCCTGCCTGCTGCCCGCTGCCATGTCAAACTGCCTGACAGACAGGCCCCAACCTGGGGGGTGACAGAGGCAGAGAGAGTGGGGAGGGTGCAGCAGGGGCCTGTCTGTCTGTCTCTGGCTGTCTCTCTACCCCTGCCTCTCTTCACCCCACCCTTCTCCTCACATTCACAAGGGAGGGGACATGCACACGCTTGTTCTCACCCTGTCTGCCCAACTACCTCTCTCTCACTCTCTATCTCCCTCTCTCTCTCTCTATCAGAATGTCTGTCTGTCTCTTTGTCTCTCTCTCTTCCTGTGCAGTTGCCAGTAGAACTTGATGAATGCACACAGCAGTGGTTCTCTCTCTGTCCCAGGACAATGGAATCAGCCACTGCCTATTTTTCACAATGAAATACACACCAGCCAGTGCTTTACTTCACACCTACACACACACCTACACACACACACACACACACACCTACACACTGACCTACACACACCTACACACTGACCTACACACACTTACACAAACACACACACAAACACCTACACACACATACCTAAAGACACACACACACACACACGTACCTACACACACACAAACACCCACCTACACATGCACACACACACACATTTACATATACACACACACACACACACACACCCACACCTACACACTGACCTACACACACCTACACAAACACACACACAAACACCTACAGAAACACACACACCTAAAGACACACACACACACCTACCTACACACTGACACCTATCTACACACACACACACCTACACACACACACACACACAAATCTACATATACACACACACACACACACACCTACACACTGACCTACACACACCTACACAAACACACACACAAACACCTACAGAAACACACACACCTAAAGACACACACACACACCTACCTACACACTGACACCTATCTACACACACACACCCCTAGACACACACACACACGCTAAGAGTGTTGTGAGAGTGGCTTGGTATGATATTGGCTCCCGTATCAAGGAAAGCGACTGAAGTCAGTCCAGGTATTGGTCCAAGGTGTCAGATATGCTGCCCTGGCGATAAATAAAACACCTGAGGGATTAAATGTGAGCAGGGGTAATTACACTGTGCCCTGTGTGTGAGTAGCCCTGCTCAGACTCGTGAATTAACACACCTCATGAACACTACTGCTGCCTGCACCAGCCAGACTCAGTCTGACTGCTACACACACACACAGTGCGAAGCCCTCTGGCCTTTAGAGGGCAGGCGAAGACAAGAAATACAAAGGCCAGAGTGGAGGAGGGGAGAAACAGAGTGGAGGAGCTGAGTTCCATCTCTCTCTCTCTCTCTCTCTCTCTCTCTCTCTCTCTCTCTCCTGGAACTAAAGCAGACAGACTGGGATATAGCTCCACAGCACAGTGGAAAACATCCCTCTTTCTTTTTTCCCTTCCGCCTGACAAACACAGAGAGACTGTGTGAACTGAGGCCAGGGGCAGCACATCACACTCACACCCGGAGGAGCGCCCACCCTACAAAAACGGCAACAGCCATAGGAAGACAATACCACAGAGTCATCCAATGGCGCTGCACCAGTCAATGTACACATCTCAACAGCCGTAGGAAGACAATACCACAGAGTCATCCAATGGCGCTGCACCAGTCAATGTACACATCTCAACAGCCGTAGGAAGACAATACCACAGAGTCATCCAATGGCGCTGCACCACAGTCAATGTACACATCTCAACAGCCGTAGGAAGACAATACCACAGAGTCATCCAATGGCGCTGCACCAGTCAATGTACACATCTCAACAGCCGTAGGAAGACAATACCACAGAGTCATCCAATGGCGCTGCACCACAGTCAATGTACACATCTCAACAGCCGTAGGAAGACAATACCACAGAGTCATCCAATGGCGCTGCACCAGTCAATGTACACATCTCAACAGCCGTAGGAAGACAATACCAGAGTCATCCAATGGCGCTGCACCAGTCAATGTACACATCTCAACAGCCGTAGGAAGACAATACCACAGAGTCATCCAATGGCGCTGCACCACAGTCAATGTACACATCTCAACAGCCGTAGGAAGACAATACCACAGAGTCATCCAATGGCGCTGCACCAGTCAATGTACACATCTCAACAGCCGTAGGAAGACAATACCAGAGTCATCCAATGGCGCTGCACCAGTCAATGTACACATCTCAACAGCCAGCGGATCAAAGATTCCTTTCCTCAACGTCCTTTCCTTCATTCACACTGATCTAAAAAAATAAAGACTAGTTTGATGAAAAATATACAGAGACGGTGCATCCGGAAAGCTTACCTTCAACAGTCTGGTTCCACATCTCTGTTGATGAGACAACAGGAGACAAAGAAAGGAAACCACTTGCCAAGACTGAGACGCAGCCCACATCTTTAAAGCAGAACTCAGCAGTTGAAACAATAACAAAGCGTTCTTTCTGACCCTGTTTCGGTAAAAAGATACGGCTGGAGAACCATACAAATTCATAGAAAGAGCTATGGATGCAAGGACTGACCATACATTATATCAAAAGTATAGTTTTAACCATGTTTTGAGGCTATATTATGTTTGTTAACAAAGTAAATATAAACAAACATTGGAGTGAAACAGCCTTATATTTTGGGTTTTGAAAGGGTACTTTATATTCTTCAAGAATCAATGGGTAAATATAATTCATTTTAAAGTCCAAAAATGTATGTAGCAACTACAGATTGCTCTTGTTTAAGTGAACACAGCCTGCTAGCGATAGCTAGCATTGTCAGAATGATTGCTATCCGGTTGAAGGGCTCCTCACCCAAATAAACATGGGCCTAGGCAGACAGAGATGAGAGCCAGATTAGGGGGCAGAGGGTTAGGGTTGTAGGCTGATTTATTTCAGATTTTATTTCTTTCATCACATTCCCAGTGGATCAGAAGTTTACATACACTCAATTCATATTTGGAAGCATTGCCTTTAAGTTGTTGAACTTGGGTCAAATGTTTCGGGAAGCATTCCACAAGCTCCCACAATAAGTTGGGTGAATTTTGGCCCATTCCTCCTGACAGAGCTGGTGTAACTGAGTCAGGTCTGTAGGCCTCCTTGCTCACACACGCTTTTTCATTTCTGCCCACACATTTTCTATAGGATTGAGGTCAGGGCTTTGTGATGGCCACTCCAATACCTTGACTTTGTTGTCCTTAAGCCATTTTGAAACAACTTTGGAAGTATGCTTGGGGTCATTGTCCATTTGGAAGACCCATTTGCGACCAAGCTTTAACTTCCTGACTGATGTCTTGAGATGTTGCTTCAATATATCCACATCATTTTCCTGCCTCATGACGCCATCTATTTTGTGAAGTGCACCAGTCCCTCCTGCAGCAAAGCACCCCCACAACATGATGCTGCCACCCCTGTGCTTCATGGTTGGGATGGTGTTCTTCGGCTTGCAAGCCTCCCCCTTTTTCCTCCAAACATATCGATGGTCATTATGGCCAAACAGTTCTATTTTTGTTTCATCAGACCAGAGGACATTTCTCCAAAAATTACTATCTTTTTGTCCCCATGTGCAGTTGCAAACCGTAATCTGGCTTTTTTATAGCGGTTTTGTAGCAGTGGCTTCTTCCTTGCTGAGCGGCCTTTCAGGTTATGACGATATAGGACTCGTTTTTCTGTGGATAAAGATACTTTTGTACCTGTTTCCTCCAGCATCTTCACAAGGTCTTTTGCTGTTGTTCTGGGATTGTTTTGCACTTTTCACACCAAAGTACGTTCATCTCTAGGAGACAGAACGCGTCTCCTTCCTGAGCGGTATGACGGCTGCACGGTCCCATGGTGTTTATACTTGTGTACTATTGTTTGTACAGATGAATGTGGTACAATCAGGCGTTTGGAAATTGCTCCCAAGGATGAACCAGACTTGTGGAGGTCTACAATTTTTTCTGAGGTCTTCGCTGATTTCTTTAGATTTTCCCATGATGTCAAGCAAAGAGCCACTGAGTTTGAAGGTAGGCCTTAAAATGCATCCACAGGTACACCTCCAACTGACTCAAACAATGTCAATTAGCCTATCTGAAGCTTCTAAAGCCATGATATTATTTTCTGGAATTTTGTTTAACCTCTTAAGTCGACCCTCTACTTTTTTGAACATTCTGTTAAAAATCGCGCAACATTTCAGCGCCCTGCTACTCATGCCAGGAATATAGTATATGCATTTGCTTAGTCTGTGTGGATAGAAAACACTCAGACGTTTATAAAACTGGTTAAATCACTGCTGTGGCTTTACCAGAATGGCATTTACATCGAAAAGCACGGGAAAAACTGATCACTGAAAATGGGAAAATATATCCATGCGCTACTTGAACCCATTGATAAAGGTGAACCACAATTAATTGACTGAGGTTGCAGTACCTACAGCTTCCACACGGTGTCTAGAGTCTTGTCATTTCCCTTCGAGTTTTTTCTTGGTCAAACACATGCAGGGCACCGTATCTCCTTTGGTCTAGGACCGGATATTTTCGTTGAGTTTCTAGCCGGACATTTTTCCAGACGGACAGCTAATGATCTTTAACATCGCCTCCTGATGAATTTTATCGCTTATTAACGTTTACTAATACCTAAAGTTGCATTACAAACGTATTTCGAAGTGTTTTGTGAAAGTTTATCGTCGACTTTTTGAATTTAAAAAAAATGACGTTACGTTTTGAAAACGCTGTTTTTTTCGTTTATCACACAGTCTACATATAACGATATCTTGGCTTTATATGGACCGATTTAATCGAAATAAAGACCCAATAGTGTTTATGGGACATCTAGGAGTGCCAACAAAGAAGATGGTGAAAGGTAATGACTGTTTTCTATTTTATTGTGCGGTTTGTGTAACGCCGAAATGCTAATTATTTTGTTTACGTCCCCTGCGTGGCTTTTGTGTTGTAGTGTATTGGTGCATGCTATCAGATAATAGCTTCTCATGCTTTCGCCGAAAAGCATTTTAAAAATCTGACTTGTTGCCTGGATTCACAACGAATGTAGCTTTAATTCGATACCCTGCATGTGTATTTTAATGAACTTTTGAGTTTTAACTAATACTATTAGCATTTAGCGTAGCGCATTTGCATTTCCAGAGCTCTAGTTGGGACGCAAGCGTCCCGAGTAGAAGCAACAGGTTAAAGGCACAGTCAACTTAGTGTATGTAAACTTCTGACCCACTGGAACTGTGATACATTGAGTTATAAGTGAAATAATCTGTCTGTAAACAATTGTTGGAAAAATGACTTGTGTCATGCACAAAGTAGATGTCCTAACCAACTTGCCAAAACTATAGTTTGTTAACAAGAAATTGGTGGAGTGGTTGAAAAACGAGTTTTAATGGCTCCAAGCTAAGTGTATGTAAACTTCCGACTTCAACTGTAGGTGCCAATACTATATGTATTGCGATTATATATTTACCACTATTGCATTTTGATATTCCAAGCATATTGCTCACTATATGCCTGCTAAGAGCCATGAGAAAACAAGTTTTGATCAGTCGTGGAAATAAAATTGATGGACCCATGTTGGTTTACCATTCAAAGGATGTCATAAGGTGAAAGCACCAATTTGTAAGTCGCTCTGGATAAGAGCGTCTGCTAAATGACTTAAATGTAAATGTAAAGGAGAGCTTTGGCGCACATATAGCCGACTAGCGCTAGCTAACGCTAACTACCTAGCACAGGTATGTGAAAGTTGATGTCTCTAAGTCTAAAAAGAAAAAATGACATTGTCTAAGAAATGTCAAATAAAATGTCTAAGAAAGTCCATGGCGTAGGCAAATCATTTGGTAAAGAGGTTAGATTATCTCTTCACATGCCTATGACTCTCTCAGACCAGAGCCCTGTATCTAAATACAGACTGGTTACCGTGTAATGATTGATGCATCTTTAGTGCCCTTGGACCTTTATTGGTCAGTGAACAACATATCAAGTATAAGGAAGGCTACTTTAGTACCAGTGGAAAAACGGGATCCCCATGATAGTGAATGGGAAAATGGTGGCCTTTGTTGTCATTCTTTGTGTAAATGAAACATTTCCGAAGATAATCAGGCTAGCAATAATTGCTTTTAACACAGCAGATATACAGTGAGCTCCAAAAGTATTGGGACAGTGACATATTGTTGTTTTGGCTCTCTATTGAAATGATACATTACTGTGGAGGTTCAAGTGCTGACTGTCAGCTTTTATTGGAGGGTATTTTCATCCATATCAGGTGAACCGTTTAGAAATAACAGCACTTTGTTGTACATAGGGGACAAAAAGTATTGGGAAAAAATCCTTTATGTGTATTAAAGCAGTCAAAGTTTTATATTCCTAGCACTCAGTGATTACATCAAGCTTGTGACTCTGTTTGTTCTGGTTGTGTTTCAGATTATTTTGCGCCCAATAGAAATGAATGGTACATAATGTAGTTGAATGTTGGACATGGTGATGCTAACTTTGCCTTGTTTCTATCCCTTTATCCTTTGTGTAATTATTATTAAGTGTTTTGCTTTTCTATTGTTTTCACTATTTTCTTTCTCTCTGCATTGCCAGTAAGTAAGCCTTTCATTGGTAGTCTACACCTGTTGTTTACAAAGCATGTGACAAATGCAATGTTATTTGATTTCTTCTGATAGCAAAGACATGAAACTGAACACGAATGGAAATGGTTTGCAGCAGTACCAGTTGCTCAGCCTATGTGTTTCTCGCATAAAATAAGCCTCCCTCCTGCCAAGGCTGCCTTGAAACCACAAGGCCATGCATTGGTTCTAACAGAGGAGGGCTAGTTTAGTCTGTGTGGGGGTACAGTGAATGTACTCTTGGGCCTTTGGGGCTAGGTGGCCTGCCAGAAAACTTCAAGACTGAAAAATAGCACAAAGCCAAGTAGAAGCACACCCTTGAATAAATAGCAGCTTTCCTGCGCTCACACACACACACATGCTTACGCACACAGACACACCACACTCAGTTTTGAGCATGGGCTCTGCCAGCACAAAGACCAGAGTAAGGGTCTCGATATAAGCTGTGTGCTGAGAGAAGCCTGAAAGAGGAAACTCATTCTACAAGAGCGTGAGGAAGTGACATGAGGGGGGGGTTGCAGACTCTATCCTGGCAAACACCCCAATGAAGGTAGAGAAATAGAGAGTGAGAGTAGAAGATGTTGAAGAAAAGGCCTAGGGAGTTTGGGGAAGCCTAGCCTTTTGAAACAGCGGCAAGTTGCAGTGCATGAAATCCGTTTTGGTCTGGATATGGCTAGCTTACAAAGTAGCAGCTGCTAACAGAATGTTACTGGTTCGTCCCAGCAGCGAGAACATATGAGCTGACCCTAAACAAGGCACTGTTGTATTGATCCGCCATTTTGAAACCGTGCTCCACATCGCAGCCCGAGTGAATCCATGACACTGCGGCAATCTGAGGGGACCAAGCTATTTCCTATTTCCTATGTCTTTCAGCTCCACAAACATGAATTCAGCAAAACTTGAATGGATTGGCTTGGGAAGGTAAAGGGGGTGGACTGTTTGGGAGACAAGCTGACGAATGTTTGGTGGTGTGACAAACAAACAAAAAGCAGCAGGGGAAGGCCCTAAACAAAATGTCAAAGACTCCAGCCACCCTAGTCATAGACTGTTCTCTCTGCAGCCGCAGGGCAAGCGGTACCGGAGCGCCAAGACGAGGTCCAAAAGGCATCTTAACAGATTCAACCCCAAGCCATAAGACCCCTTATACAGCTAATGAAAGGGCTACCCAGACCCCTCTTTTATACTGCTGCTACTCTCTGTTTAAAATATATGCATAGTCACTTTAATTCTACCGACATGTACATATTACCTCAATTACCTAACCGATGCCCCCCACATTGACTCTGTACCGGTACCTCCTGTATGTAGCCTCCACATTGACTCTGTACCGGTACCTCCTGTATGTAGCCTCCACATTGACTCTGTACCGGTACCTCCTGTATGTAGCCTCCACATTGACTCTGTACCGGTACCTCCTGTATATAGCCTCCACATTGACTCTGTACCGGTACCTCCTGTATATAGCCTCCACATTGACTATGTACCGGTACCTCCTGTATATAGTCTCCACATTGACTATGTACCGGTACCTCCTGTATGTAGCCTCCACATTGACTCTGTACCGGTACCTCCTGTATATAGTCTCCACATTGACTCTCTACCGGTACCTCCTGTATGTAGCCTCCACATTGACTCTGTACCGGTACCTCCTGTATGTAGCCTCCACATTGACTATGTACCGGTACCTCCTGTATATAGCCTCCACATTGACTCTGTACCGGTACCTCCTGTATATAGCCTCCACATTGACTCTGTACCGGTACCTCCTGTATATAGCCTCCACATTGACTCTGTACCGGTACCTCCTGTATATAGCCTCCACATTGACTATGTACCGGTACCCCCTGTATATAGTCTCCACATTGACTCTGTACCGGTACCTCCTGTATGTAGCCTCCACATTGACTCTGTACCGGTACCTCCTGTATGTAGCCTCCACATTGACTCTGTACCGGTACCTCCTGTATATAGTCTCCACATTGACTCTGTACCGGTACCTCCTGTATGTAGCCTCCACATTGACTCTGTACCGGTACCTCCTGTATATAGTCTCCACATTGACTCTGTACTGGTACCTCCTGTATGTAGCCTCCACATTGACTCTGTACTGGTACCTCCTGTATGTAGCCTCCACATTGACTCTGTTCCGGTATCCCCTGTACTGTATGTAGCCTCCACATTGACTCTGTTCCGGTATCCCCTGTATATAGCCTCCACATTGACTCTGTACTGGTACCTCCTGTATGTAGCCTCCACATTGACTCTGTACCGGTACCTCCTGTATATAGTCTCCACATTGACTCTGTACTGGTACCTCCTGTATGTAGCCTCCACATTGACTCTGTACCGGTACCTCCTGTATATAGTCTCCACATTGACTCTGTACCGGTACCTCCTGTATGTAGCCTCCACATTGACTCTGTACCGGTACCTCCTGTATATAGTCTCCACATTGACTCTGTACTGGTACCTCCTGTATGTAGCCTCCACATTGACTCTGTACCGGTACCTCCTGTATGTAGCCTCCACATTGACTCTGTACCGGTACCTCCTGTATGTAGCCTCCACATTGACTCTGTACTGGTACCCCCTGTATATAGCCTCCACATTGACTCTGTACCGGTACCTCCTGTATGTAGCCTCCACATTGACTCTGTACCGGTACCTCCTGTATGTAGCCTCCACATTGACTCTGTACCGGTACCTCCTGTATGTAGCCTCCACATTGACTCTGTACCGGTACCTCCTGTATGTAGCCTCCACATTGACTCTGTACCGGTACCTCCTGTATGTAGCCTCCACATTGACTCTGTACCGGTACCTCCTGTATGTAGCCTCCACATTGACTCTGTACCGGTACCTCCTGTATGTAGCCTCCACATTGACTCTGTACCGGTACCTCCTGTATATAGCCTCCACATTGACTCTGTACTGGTACCTCCTGTATGTAGCCTCCACATTGACTCTGTACCGGTACCTCCTGTATATAGCCTCCACATTGACTCTGTACCGGTACCTCCTGTATGTAGCCTCCACATTGACTCTGTACCGGTACCTCCTGTATGTAGCCTCCACATTGACTCTGTACCGGTACCTCCTGTATGTAGCCTCCACATTGACTCTGTACCGGTACCTCCTGTATGTAGCCTCCACATTGACTCTGTACCGGTACCTCCTGTATGTAGCCTCCACATTGACTCTGTACCGGTACCTCCTGTATGTAGCCTCCACATTGACTCTGTACCGGTACCTCCTGTATGTAGCCTCCACATTGACTCTGTACCAGTACCCCTGTATATAGCCTCCACATTGACTCTGTACCGGTACCTCCTGTATGTAGCCTCCACATTGACTCTGTTCCGGTATCCCTGTATATAGCCTCCACATTGACTCTGTACCGGTACCTCCTGTATGTAGCCTCCACATTGACTCTGTACCGGTACCTCCTGTATATAGCCTCCACATTGACTCTGTACCGGTACCCCCTGTATATAGCCTCCACATTGACTCTGTACCGGTACCTCCTGTATGTAGCCTCCACATTGACTCTGTTCCGGTATCCCCTGTACTGTATGTAGCCTCCACATTGACTCTGTTCCGGTATCCCCTGTATATAGCCTCCACATTGACTCTGTACCGGTACCTCCTGTATGTAGCCTCCACATTGACTCTGTACCGGTACCTCCTGTATATAGTCTCCACATTGACTCTGTACCGGTACCTCCTGTATGTAGCCTCCACATTGACTCTGTACCGGTACCTCCTGTATATAGTCTCCACATTGACTCTGTACTGGTACCTCCTGTATGTAGCCTCCACATTGACTCTGTACTGGTACCTCCTGTATGTAGCCTCCACATTGACTCTGTTCCGGTATCCCCTGTACTGTATGTAGCCTCCACATTGACTCTGTTCCGGTATCCCCTGTATATAGCCTCCACATTGACTCTGTACTGGTACCTCCTGTATGTAGCCTCCACATTGACTCTGTACCGGTACCTCCTGTATATAGTCTCCACATTGACTCTGTACTGGTACCTCCTGTATGTAGCCTCCACATTGACTCTGTACCGGTACCTCCTGTATATAGTCTCCACATTGACTCTGTACCGGTACCTCCTGTATGTAGCCTCCACATTGACTCTGTACCGGTACCTCCTGTATATAGTCTCCACATTGACTCTGTACTGGTACCTCCTGTATGTAGCCTCCACATTGACTCTGTACCGGTACCTCCTGTATGTAGCCTCCACATTGACTCTGTACCGGTACCTCCTGTATGTAGCCTCCACATTGACTCTGTACTGGTACCCCTGTATATAGCCTCCACATTGACTCTGTACCGGTACCTCCTGTATGTAGCCTCCACATTGACTCTGTACCGGTACCTCCTGTATGTAGCCTCCACATTGACTCTGTACCGGTACCTCCTGTATGTAGCCTCCACATTGACTCTGTACCGGTACCTCCTGTATGTAGCCTCCACATTGACTCTGTACCGGTACCTCCTGTATGTAGCCTCCACATTGACTCTGTACCGGTACCTCCTGTATGTAGCCTCACATTGACTCTGTACCGGTACCTCCTGTATGTAGCCTCCACATTGACTCTGTACCGGTACCTCCTGTATATAGCCTCCACATTGACTCTGTACCGGTACCTCCTGTATGTAGCCTCCACATTGACTCTGTACCGGTACCTCCTGTATATAGCCTCCACATTGACTCTGTACCGGTACCTCCTGTATGTAGCCTCCACATTGACTCTGTACCGGTACCTCCTGTATGTAGCCTCCACATTGACTCTGTACCGGTACCTCCTGTATGTAGCCTCCACATTGACTCTGTACCGGTACCTCCTGTATGTAGCCTCCACATTGACTCTGTACCGGTACCTCCTGTATGTAGCCTCCACATTGACTCTGTACCGGTACCTCCTGTATGTAGCCTCCACATTGACTCTGTACCGGTACCTCCTGTATGTAGCCTCCACATTGACTCTGTACCAGTACCCCCTGTATATAGCCTCCACATTGACTCTGTACCGGTACCTCCTGTATGTAGCCTCCACATTGACTCTGTTCCGGTATCCCCTGTATATAGCCTCCACATTGACTCTGTACCGGTACCTCCTGTATGTAGCCTCCACATTGACTCTGTACCGGTACCTCCTGTATATAGCCTCCACATTGACTCTGTACCGGTACCCCCTGTATATAGCCTCCACATTGACTCTGTACCGGTACCTCCTGTATGTAGCCTCCACATTGACTCTGTTCCGGTATCCCCTGTACTGTATGTAGCCTCCACATTGACTCTGTTCCGGTATCCCCTGTACTGTATGTAGCCTCCACATTGACTCTGTTCCGGTATCCCCTGTACTGTATGTAGCCTCCACATTGACTCTGTTCCGGTATCCCCTGTACTGTATGTAGCCTCCACATTGACTCTGTACCGGTACCTCCTGTATGTAGCCTCCACATTGACTCTGTTCCGGTATCCCCTGTACTGTATGTAGCCTCCACATTGACTCTGTTCCGGTATCCCCTGTACTGTATGTAGCCTCCACATTGACTCTGTTCCGGTATCCCCTGTACTGTATGTAGCCTCCACATTGACTCTGTTCCGGTATCCCCTGTACTGTATGTAGCCTCCACATTGACTCTGTTCCGGTATCCCCTGTACTGTATGTAGCCTCCACATTGACTCTGTTCCGGTATCCCCTGTACTGTATGTAGCCTCCACATTGACTCTGTTCGGTATCCCCTGTACTGTATGTAGCCTCCACATTGACTCTGTTCCGGTATCCCCTGTACTGTATGTAGCCTCCACATTGACTCTGTTCCGGTATCCCCTGTACTGTATGTAGCCTCCACATTGACTCTGTTCCGGTATCCCCTGTACTGTATGTAGCCTCCACATTGACTCTGTTCCGGTATCCCCTGTACTGTATGTAGCCTCCACATTGACTCTGTTCCGGTATCCCCTGTACTGTATGTAGCCTCCACATTGACTCTGTTCCGGTATCCCCTGTACTGTATGTAGCCTCCACATTGACTCTGTTCCGGTATCCCTGTACTGTATGTAGCCTCCACATTGACTCTGTTCCGGTATCCCCTGTACTGTATGTAGCCTCCACATTGACTCTGTTCCGGTATCCCCTGTACTGTATGTAGCCTCCACATTGACTCTGTTCCGGTATCCCCTGTACTGTATGTAGCCTCCACATTGACTCTGTTCCGGTATCCCCTGTACTGTATGTAGCCTCCACATTGACTCTGTTCCGGTACCTCCTGTACTGTATGTAGCCTCCACATTGACTCTGTTCCGGTATCCCCTGTACTGTATGTAGCCTCCACATTGACTCTGTTCCGGTATCCCCTGTACTGTATGTAGCCTCCACATTGACTCTGTTCCGGTATCCCCTGTACTGTATGTAGCCTCCACATTGACTCTGTTCCGGTATCCCCTGTACTGTATGTAGCCTCCACATTGACTCTGTTCCGGTATCCCCTGTACTGTATGTAGCCTCCACATTGACTCTGTTCCGGTATCCCCTGTACTGTATGTAGCCTCCACATTGACTCTGTTCCGGTATCCCCTGTACTGTATGTAGCCTCCACATTGACTCTGTTCCGGTATCCCTGTACTGTATGTAGCCTCCACATTGACTCTGTTCCGGTATCCCCTGTACTGTATGTAGCCTCCACATTGACTCTGTTCCGGTATCCCTGTACTGTATGTAGCCTCCACATTGACTCTGTTCCGGTATCCCCTGTACTGTATGTAGCCTCCACATTGACTCTGTTCCGGTATCCCCTGTACTGTATGTAGCCTCCACATTGACTCTGTTCCGGTATCCCCTGTACTGTATGTAGCCTCCACATTGACTCTGTTCCGGTATCCCTGTACTGTATGTAGCCTCCACATTGACTCTGTTCCGGTATCCCCTGTACTGTATGTAGCCTCCACATTGACTCTGTTCCGGTATCCCTGTACTGTATGTAGCCTCCACATTGACTCTGTTCCGGTATCCCCTGTACTGTATGTAGCCTCCACATTGACTCTGTTCCGGTATCCCCTGTACTGTATGTAGCCTCCACATTGACTCTGTTCCGGTATCCCCTGTACTGTATGTAGCCTCCACATTGACTCTGTTCCGGTATCCCTGTACTGTATGTAGCCTCCACATTGACTCTGTTCCGGTATCCCCTGTACTGTATGTAGCCTCCACATTGACTCTGTTCCGGTATCCCCTGTACTGTATGTAGCCTCCACATTGACTCTGTTCCGGTATCCCCTGTACTGTATGTAGCCTCCACATTGACTCTGTTCCGGTATCCCCTGTACTGTATGTAGCCTCCACATTGACTCTGTTCCGGTATCCCCTGTACTGTATGTAGCCTCCACATTGACTCTGTTCCGGTATCCCCTGTACTGTATGTAGCCTCCACATTGACTCTGTTCCGGTATCCCCTGTACTGTATGTAGCCTCCACATTGACTCTGTTCCGGTATCCCTGTACTGTATATAGCCTCCACATTGACTCTGTTCCGGTATCCCCTGTACTGTATGTAGTCTCCACATTGACTCTGTTCCGGTATCCCCTGTACTGTATGTAGCCTCCACATTGACTCTGTTCCGGTATCCCCTGTACTGTATGTAGCCTCCACATTGACTCTGTTCCGGTATCCCCTGTACTGTATGTAGCCTCCACATTGACTCTGTTCCGGTATCCCCTGTACTGTATGTAGCCTCCACATTGACTCTGTTCCGGTATCCCCTGTACTGTATATAGCCTCCACATTGACTCTGTTCCGGTATCCCTGTACTGTATGTAGCCTCCACATTGACTCTGTTCCGGTATCCCCTGTACTGTATGTAGCCTCCACATTGACTCTGTTCCGGTATCCCCTGTACTGTATGTAGCCTCCACATTGACTCTGTTCCGGTATCCCCTGTACTGTATGTAGCCTCCACATTGACTCTGTTCCGGTATCCCTGTACTGTATGTAGCCTCCACATTGACTCTGTTCCGGTATCCCCTGTACTGTATGTAGCCTCCACATTGACTCTGTTCCGGTATCCCCTGTACTGTATGTAGCCTCCACATTGACTCTGTTCCGGTATCCCCTGTACTGTATGTAGTCTCCACATTGACTCTGTTCCGGTATCCCCTGTACTGTATGTAGCCTCCACATTGACTCTGTTCCGGTATCCCCTGTACTGTATGTAGCCTCCACATTGACTCTGTTCCGGTATCCCTGTACTGTATGTAGCCTCCACATTGACTCTGTTCCGGTATCCCCTGTACTGTATGTAGCCTCCACATTGACTCTGTTCCGGTATCCCCTGTACTGTATGTAGCCTCCACATTGACTCTGTTCCGGTATCCCCTGTACTGTATGTAGCCTCCACATTGACTCTGTTCCGGTATCCCCTGTACTGTATGTAGCCTCCACATTGACTCTGTTCCGGTATCCCTGTACTGTATGTAGCTCCACATTGACTCTGTTCCGGTATCCCCTGTACTGTATGTAGTCTCCACATTGACTCTGTTCCGGTATCCCTGTACTGTATGTAGCCTCCACATTGACTCTGTTCCGGTATCCCCTGTACTGTATGTAGCCTCCACATTGACTCTGTTCCGGTATCCCTGTACTGTATGTAGCCTCCACATTGACTCTGTTCCGGTATCCCTGTACTGTATGTAGCCTCCACATTGACTCTGTTCCGGTATCCCCTGTACTGTATGTAGCCTCCACATTGACTCTGTTCCGGTATCCCCTGTACTGTATGTAGCCTCCACATTGACTCTGTTCCGGTATCCTCCTGTATGTAGCCTCCACATTGACTCTGTTCCGGTATCCCCTGTACTGTATGTAGCCTCCACATTGACTCTGTTCCGGTATCCCCTGTACTGTATGTAGCCTCCACATTGACTCTGTTCCGGTATCCCCTGTACTGTATGTAGCCTCCACATTGACTCTGTTCCGGTATCCCCTGTACTGTATGTAGCCTCCACATTGACTCTGTTCCGGTATCCCCTGTACTGTATGTAGCCTCCACATTGACTCTGTTCCGGTATCCCTGTACTGTATGTAGCCTCCACATTGACTCTGTTCCGGTATCCCCTGTACTGTATGTAGCCTCCACATTGACTCTGTTCCGGTATCCCCTGTACTGTATGTAGCCTCCACATTGACTCTGTTCCGGTATCCCCTGTACTGTATGTAGCCTCCACATTGACTCTGTTCCGGTATCCCCTGTACTGTATGTAGCCTCCACATTGACTCTGTTCCGGTATCCCCTGTACTGTATGTAGCCTCCACATTGACTCTGTTCCGGTATCCCCTGTACTGTATGTAGCCTCCACATTGACTCTGTTCCGGTATCCCCTGTACTGTATGTAGCCTCCACATTGACTCTGTTCCGGTATCCCCTGTACTGTATGTAGCCTCCACATTGACTCTGTTCCGGTATCCCCTGTACTGTATGTAGCCTCCACATTGACTCTGTTCCGGTATCCCCTGTACTGTATGTAGCCTCCACATTGACTCTGTTCCGGTATCCCCTGTACTGTATGTAGCCTCCACATTGACTCTGTTCCGGTATCCCCTGTACTGTATGTAGCCTCCACATTGACTCTGTTCCGGTATCCCTGTACTGTATGTAGCCTCCACATTGACTCTGTTCCGGTATCCCCTGTACTGTATGTAGCCTCCACATTGACTCTGTTCCGGTATCCCCTGTACTGTATGTAGCCTCCACATTGACTCTGTTCCGGTATCCCCTGTACTGTATGTAGCCTCCACATTGACTCTGTTCCGGTATCCCCTGTACTGTATGTAGCCTCCACATTGACTCTGTTCCGGTATCCCCTGTACTGTATGTAGCCTCCACATTGACTCTGTTCCGGTATCCCCTGTACTGTATGTAGCCTCCACATTGACTCTGTTCCGGTATCCCCTGTACTGTATGTAGCCTCCACATTGACTCTGTTCCGGTATCCCCTGTACTGTATGTAGCCTCCACATTGACTCTGTTCCGGTATCCCCTGTACTGTATGTAGCCTCCACATTGACTCTGTTCGGTACCTCTGTATGCTGCCTCCACATTGACTCTGTTCCGGTATCCCCTGTACTGTATGTAGCCTCCACATTGACTCTGTTCCGGTATCCCCTGTACTGTATGTAGCCTCCACATTGACTCTGTTCCGGTATCCCTGTACTGTATGTAGCCTCCACATTGACTCTGTTCCGGTATCCCCTGTACTGTATGTAGCCTCCACATTGACTCTGTTCCGGTATCCCCTGTACTGTATGTAGCCTCCACATTGACTCTGTTCCGGTATCCCCTGTACTGTATGTAGCCTCCACATTGACTCTGTTCCGGTATCCCCTGTACTGTATGTAGCCTCCACATTGACTCTGTTCCGGTATCCCCTGTACTGTATGTAGCCTCCACATTGACTCTGTTCCGGTATCCCCTGTACTGTATGTAGCCTCCACATTGACTCTGTTCCGGTATCCCCTGTACTGTATGTAGCCTCCACATTGACTCTGTTCCGGTATCCCCTGTACTGTATGTAGCCTCCACATTGACTCTGTTCCGGTATCCCCTGTACTGTATGTAGCCTCCACATTGACTCTGTTCCGGTATCCCCTGTACTGTATGTAGCCTCCACATTGACTCTGTTCCGGTATCCCCTGTACTGTATGTAGCCTCCACATTGACTCTGTTCCGGTATCCCCTGTACTGTATGTAGCCTCCACATTGACTCTGTTCCGGTATCCCCTGTACTGTATGTAGCCTCCACATTGACTCTGTTCCGGTATCCCCTGTACTGTATGTAGCCTCCACATTGACTCTGTACCGGTATCCCCTGTACTGTATGTAGCCTCCACATTGACTCTGTTCCGGTATCCCCTGTACTGTATGTAGCCTCCACATTGACTCTGTTCCGGTATCCCCTGTACTGTATGTAGCCTCCACATTGACTCTGTTCCGGTATCCCCTGTACTGTATGTAGCCTCCACATTGACTCTGTTCCGGTATCCCCTGTACTGTATGTAGCCTCCACATTGACTCTGTTCCGGTATCCCCTGTACTGTATGTAGCCTCCACATTGACTCTGTTCCGGTATCCCCTGTACTGTATGTAGCCTCCACATTGACTCTGTTCCGGTATCCCCTGTACTGTATGTAGCCTCCACATTGACTCTGTTCCGGTATCCCCTGTACTGTATGTAGCCTCCACATTGACTCTGTTCCGGTATCCCCTGTACTGTATGTAGCCTCCACATTGACTCTGTTCCGGTATCCCTGTACTGTATGTAGCCTCCACATTGACTCTGTTCCGGTATCCCTGTACTGTATGTAGCCTCCACATTGACTCTGTTCCGGTATCCCCTGTACTGTATGTAGCCTCCACATTGACTCTGTTCCGGTATCCCTGTACTGTATGTAGCCTCCACATTGACTCTGTTCCGGTATCCCTGTACTGTATGTAGCCTCCACATTGACTCTGTTCCGGTATCCCCTGTACTGTATGTAGCCTCCACATTGACTCTGTTCCGGTATCCCCTGTACTGTATGTAGCCTCCACATTGACTCTGTTCCGGTATCCCCTGTACTGTATGTAGCCTCCACATTGACTCTGTTCCGGTATCCCCTGTACTGTATGTAGCCTCCACATTGACTCTGTTCCGGTATCCCTGTACTGTATGTAGCCTCCACATTGACTCTGTTCCGGTATCCCCTGTACTGTATGTAGCCTCCACATTGACTCTGTTCCGGTATCCCCTGTACTGTATGTAGCCTCCACATTGACTCTGTACCGGTATCCCCTGTACTGTATGTAGCCTCCACATTGACTCTGTTCCGGTATCCCCTGTACTGTATGTAGCCTCCACATTGACTCTGTTCCGGTATCCCCTGTACTGTATGTAGCCTCCACATTGACTCTGTTCCGGTATCCCCTGTACTGTATGTAGCCTCCACATTGACTCTGTTCCGGTATCCCCTGTACTGTATGTAGCCTCCACATTGACTCTGTACCGGTATCCCCTGTACTGTATGTAGCCTCCACATTGACTCTGTTCCGGTATCCCCTGTACTGTATGTAGCCTCCACATTGACTCTGTTCCGGTATCCCCTGTACTGTATGTAGCCTCCACATTGACTCTGTTCCGGTATCCCCTGTACTGTATGTAGCCTCCACATTGACTCTGTTCCGGTATCCCCTGTACTGTATGTAGCCTCCACATTGACTCTGTTCCGGTATCCCCTGTACTGTATGTAGCCTCCACATTGACTCTGTTCCGGTATCCCCTGTACTGTATGTAGCCTCCACATTGACTCTGTTCCGGTATCCCCTGTACTGTATGTAGCCTCCACATTGACTCTGTTCCGGTATCCCTGTACTGTATGTAGCCTCCACATTGACTCTGTTCCGGTATCCCCTGTACTGTATGTAGCCTCCACATTGACTCTGTTCCGGTATCCCCTGTACTGTATGTAGCCTCCACATTGACTCTGTTCCGGTATCCCCTGTACTGTATGTAGCCTCCACATTGACTCTGTTCCGGTATCCCCTGTACTGTATATAGCCTCCACATTGACTCTGTACCGGTATCCCCTGTACTGTATGTAGTCTCCACATTGACTCTGTTCCGGTATCCCCTGTACTGTATATAGCCTCCACATTGACTCTGTTCCGGTATCCCCTGTACTGTATGTAGCCTCCACATTGACTCTGTTCCGGTATCCCCTGTACTGTATGTAGCCTCCACATTGACTCTGTTCCGGTATCCCCTGTACTGTATGTAGCCTCCACATTGACTCTGTTCCGGTATCCCCTGTACTGTATGTAGCCTCCACATTGACTCTGTTCCGGTATCCCCTGTACTGTATGTAGCCTCCACATTGACTCTGTTCCGGTATCCCCTGTACTGTATGTAGCCTCCACATTGACTCTGTTCCGGTATCCCTGTACTGTATGTAGCCTCCACATTGACTCTGTTCCGGTATCCCCTGTACTGTATGTAGCCTCCACATTGACTCTGTTCCGGTATCCCCTGTACTGTATGTAGCCTCCACATTGACTCTGTTCCGGTATCCCTGTACTGTATGTAGCCTCCACATTGACTCTGTTCCGGTATCCCTGTACTGTATGTAGTCTCCACATTGACTCTGTTCCGGTATCCCTGTACTGTATGTAGTCTCCACATTGACTCTGTTCCGGTATCCCCTGTACTGTATGTAGCCTCCACATTGACTCTGTTCCGGTATCCCCTGTACTGTATGTAGCCTCCACATTGACTCTGTACCGGTATCCCCTGTACTGTATGTAGCCTCCACATTGACTCTGTTCCGTATCCCTGTACTGTATGTAGCCTCCACATTGACTCTGTTCCGGTATCCCCTGTACTGTATGTAGCCTCCACATTGACTCTGTTCCGGTATCCCTGTACTGTATGTAGCCTCCACATTGACTCTGTTCCGGTATCCCCTGTACTGTATGTAGCCTCCACATTGACTCTGTTCCGGTATCCCCTGTACTGTATGTAGTCTCCACATTGACTCTGTTCCGGTATCCCCTGTACTGTATGTAGTCTCCACATTGACTCTGTTCCGGTATCCCCTGTACTGTATGTAGCCTCCACATTGACTCTGTTCCGGTATCCCTGTACTGTATGTAGCCTCCACATTGACTCTGTTCCGGTATCCCCTGTACTGTATGTAGCCTCCACATTGACTCTGTTCCGGTATCCCCTGTACTGTATGTAGCCTCCACATTGACTCTGTTCCGGTATCCCCTGTACTGTATGTAGCCTCCACATTGACTCTGTTCCGGTATCCCTGTACTGTATGTAGCCTCCACATTGACTCTGTTCCGGTATCCCCTGTACTGTATGTAGCCTCCACATTGACTCTGTTCCGGTATCCCCTGTACTGTATGTAGCCTCCACATGACTCTGTTCCGGTATCCCCTGTACTGTATGTAGCCTCCACATTGACTCTGTTCCGGTATCCCCTGTACTGTATGTAGCCTCCACATTGACTCTGTTCCGGTATCCCCTGTACTGTATGTAGCCTCCACATTGACTCTGTTCCGGTATCCCCTGTACTGTATGTAGCCTCCACATTGACTCTGTTCCGGTATCCCCTGTACTGTATGTAGCCTCCACATTGACTCTGTTCCGGTATCCCCTGTACTGTATGTAGCCTCCACATTGACTCTGTTCCGGTATCCCCTGTACTGTATGTAGCCTCCACATTGACTCTGTTCCCGGTATCCCCTGTACTGTATGTAGCCTCCACATTGACTCTGTTCCGGTATCCCCTGTACTGTATGTAGCCTCCACATTGACTCTGTTCCGGTATCCCCTGTACTGTATGTAGCCTCCACATTGACTCTGTTCCGGTATCCCCTGTACTGTATGTAGCCTCCACATTGACTCTGTTCCGGTATCCCCTGTACTGTATGTAGCCTCCACATTGACTCTGTTCCGGTATCCCCTGTACTGTATGTAGCCTCCACATTGACTCTGTTCCGGTATCCCCTGTACTGTATGTAGCCTCCACATTGACTCTGTTCCGGTATCCCCTGTACTGTATGTAGCCTCCACATTGACTCTGTTCCGGTATCCCCTGTACTGTATGTAGCCTCCACATTGACTCTGTTCCGGTATCCCCTGTACTGTATATAGCCTCCACATTGACTCTGTTCCGGTATCCCTGTACTGTATGTAGCCTCCACATTGACTCTGTTCCGGTATCCCCTGTACTGTATGTAGCCTCCACATTGACTCTGTTCCGGTATCCCCTGTACTGTATGTAGCCTCCACATTGACTCTGTTCCGGTATCCCTGTACTGTATGTAGCCTCCACATTGACTCTGTTCCGGTATCCCCTGTACTGTATGTAGCCTCCACATTGACTCTGTTCCGGTATCCCTGTACTGTATGTAGCCTCCACATTGACTCTGTTCCGGTATCCCCTGTACTGTATATAGCCTCCACATTGACTCTGTTCCGGTATCCCCTGTACTGTATGTAGCCTCCACATTGACTCTGTTCCGGTATCCCCTGTACTGTATGTAGCCTCCACATTGACTCTGTTCCGGTATCCCTGTACTGTATGTAGCCTCCACATTGACTCTGTTCCGGTATCCCCTGTACTGTATGTAGCCTCCACATTGACTCTGTTCCGGTATCCCCTGTACTGTATGTAGCCTCCACATTGACTCTGTTCCGGTATCCCCTGTACTGTATGTAGCCTCCACATTGACTCTGTTCGGTATCCCCTGTACTGTATGTAGCCTCCACATTGACTCTGTTCCGGTATCTCCTGTACTGTATGTAGCCTCCACATTGACTCTGTTCCGGTATCCCCTGTACTGTATGTAGCCTCCACATTGACTCTGTTCCGGTATCCCCTGTACTGTATGTAGTCTCCACATTGACTCTGTTCCGGTATCCCTGTACTGTATGTAGCCTCCACAGTGACTCTGTTCGGTATCCCCTGTACTGTATGTAGCCTCCACATTGACTCTGTTCCGGTATCCCCTGTACTGTATGTAGCCTCCACATTGACTCTGTTCCGGTATCCCCTGTACTGTATGTAGCCTCCACATTGACTCTGTTCCGGTATCCCCTGTACTGTATGTAGCCTCCACATTGACTCTGTTCCGGTATCCCCTGTACTGTATGTAGCCTCCACATTGACTCTGTTCCGGTATCCCTGTACTGTATGTAGCCTCCACATTGACTCTGTTCCGGTATCCCCTGTACTGTATGTAGCCTCCACATTGACTCTGTTCCGGTATCCCCTGTACTGTATGTAGCCTCCACATTGACTCTGTTCCGGTATCCCCTGTACTGTATGTAGCCTCCACATTGACTCTGTTCCGGTATCCCCTGTACTGTATGTAGCCTCCACATTGACTCTGTTCCGGTATCCCCTGTACTGTATGTAGCCTCCACATTGACTCTGTTCCGGTATCCCCTGTACTGTATGTAGCCTCCACATTGACTCTGTTCCGGTATCCCCTGTACTGTATGTAGCCTCCACATTGACTCTGTTCCGGTATCCCCTGTACTGTATGTAGCCTCCACATTGACTCTGTTCCGGTATCCCCTGTACTGTATGTAGCCTCCACATTGACTCTGTTCCGGTATCCCTGTACTGTATGTAGCCTCCACATTGACTCTGTTCCGGTATCCCTGTACTGTATATAGCCTCCACATTGACTCTGTTCCGGTATCCCTGTACTGTATGTAGCCTCCACATTGACTCTGTTCCGGTATCCCCTGTACTGTATGTAGCCTCCACATTGACTCTGTTCCGGTATCCCCCTGTACTGTATGTAGCCTCCACATTGACTCTGTTCCGGTATCCCCTGTACTGTATGTAGCCTCCACATTGACTCTGTTCCGGTATCCCCTGTACTGTATGTAGCCTCCACATTGACTCTGTTCCGGTATCCCCTGTACTGTATGTAGCCTCCACATTGACTCTGTTCCGGTATCCCCTGTACTGTATGTAGCCTCCACATTGACTCTGTTCCGGTATCCCCTGTACTGTATGTAGCCTCCACATTGACTCTGTTCCGGTATCCCTGTACTGTATGTAGCCTCCACATTGACTCTGTTCCGGTATCCCCTGTACTGTATGTAGCCTCCACATTGACTCTGTTCCGGTATCCCCTGTACTGTATGTAGCCTCCACATTGACTCTGTTCCGGTATCCCCTGTACTGTATGTAGTCTCCACATTGACTCTGTTCCGGTATCCCCTGTACTGTATGTAGTCTCCACATTGACTCTGTTCCGGTATCCCCTGTACTGTATGTAGCCTCCACATTGACTCTGTTCCGGTATCCCCTGTACTGTATGTAGCCTCCACATTGACTCTGTACCGGTATCCCCTGTACTGTATGTAGCCTCCACATTGACTCTGTTCCGGTATCCCTGTACTGTATGTAGTCTCCACATTGACTCTGTTCCGGTATCCCCTGTACTGTATGTAGTCTCCACATTGACTCTGTACCGGTATCCCCTGTACTGTATGTAGCCTCCACATTGACTCTGTTCCGGTATCCCCTGTACTGTATGTAGCCTCCACATTGACTCTGTACCGGTATCCCCTGTACTGTATGTAGCCTCCACATTGACTCTGTTCCGGTATCCCCTGTACTGTATGTAGCCTCCACATTGACTCTGTACCGGTATCCCCTGTACTGTATGTAGCCTCCACATTGACTCTGTTCCGGTATCCCCTGTACTGTATGTAGTCTCCACATTGACTCTGTTCCGGTATCCCCTGTACTGTATGTAGTCTCCACATTGACTCTGTACCGGTATCCCCTGTACTGTATGTAGCCTCCACATTGACTCTGTTCCGGTATCCCCTGTACTGTATGTAGCCTCCACATTGACTCTGTACCGGTATCCCCTGTACTGTATGTAGCCTCCACATTGACTCTGTTCCGGTATCCCCTGTACTGTATGTAGCCTCCACATTGACTCTGTTCCGGTATCCCCTGTACTGTATGTAGCCTCCACATTGACTCTGTTCCGGTATCCCCTGTACTGTATGTAGTCTCCACATTGACTCTGTTCCGGTATCCCCTGTACTGTATGTAGTCTCCACATTGACTCTGTACCGGTATCCCTGTACTGTATGTAGCCTCCACATTGACTCTGTTCCGGTATCCCCTGTACTGTATGTAGCCTCCACATTGACTCTGTACCGGTATCCCCTGTACTGTATGTAGCCTCCACATTGACTCTGTTCCGGTATCCCCTGTACTGTATGTAGCCTCCACATTGACTCTGTTCCGGTATCCCCTGTACTGTATGTAGCCTCCACATTGACTCTGTTCCGGTATCCCCTGTACTGTATGTAGCCTCCACATTGACTCTGTTCCGGTATCCCCTGTACTGTATGTAGCCTCCACATTGACTCTGTTCCGGTATCCCTGTACTGTATGTAGCCTCCACATTGACTCTGTTCCGGTATCCCTGTACTGTATGTAGCCTCCACATTGACTCTGTTCCGGTATCCCCTGTACTGTATGTAGCCTCCACATTGACTCTGTACCGGTATCCCCTGTACTGTATGTAGCCTCCACATTGACTCTGTACCGGTATCCCCTGTACTGTATGTAGCCTCCACATTGACTCTGTACCGGTATCCCCTGTACTGTATGTAGCCTCCACATTGACTCTGTACCGGTATCCCCTGTACTGTATGTAGTCTCCACATTGACTCTGTTCCGGTATCCCCTGTACTGTATGTAGCCTCCACATTGACTCTGTACCGGTATCCCCTGTACTGTATGTAGTCTCCACATTGACTCTGTTCCGGTATCCCCTGTACTGTATGTAGCCTCCACATTGACTCTGTTCCGGTATCCCCTGTACTGTATGTAGTCTCGCTACTGTTATTTTACTGCTGCTGTTTAATTATTTGGTGCTTTTATTTTCTATTTTCTTTCCATCTATTTTTTACTTAACAATTTTATTTTCTTAACTTCTTAAAGAATTGTTGGTTAAGGGCTTGTAAAGTAAGCATTTCACTGTAAGGTGTACACCTGTTGTATTCGGCGCATTTGACAAATAAAATGTGATTAAGGTTGCTTTAATCGACAGTCGGGCAGAGACTCTGAGACTCTGAGGAAGGAAAAGTAGGATAAATATGAATCTAGTGTAGTGTAGTGTAATGATCTAAACTAGCTGCTTAGTTGATCAGTTTTAGCCGGGTCTCAATGAGACTAGATGTGGAGGGCTCCTAGGCTCTGCTTACTAACATGATTGGCTGTACAGAGCAGACGCCACCAGAGAAAATCTATTTTTTGTCTGCCTCTCTCCCTCTCCACGCCTCTCTGAGGCAGCCACAGGTCATTTTCCATTCCAATATGGTTCTCTCTCTCCTCATCCTGCAAAATTAAACACTCGCAGGCACAGCGAGCGGGCAAACACACACGTGCACTAACATAAGCAAACACACAGGGTCGTTTGGGCCAGCCTTGAGAGAGGGAGGGGTGAGAGCAGGCCTTGCCCTCAGCCATGGCATGCTTTCCCTGCCAGCAACCCAGGGTCGAGGGTGGGGGCAATACGTTATTCCCCCCACCGCCACCTTGCTCCCCCTGTCCTCCAGCGAGGCTTATTATTTCAGGGTGAGAACACTGCCATTGAAAGGCGTTGTTTGTTTCTGATCAAGCCCTGGCAGCTCAACAACACAGCAGGGTGACAGCAAGTCAACAGCCATTTAGTAACCACTGCAGAAGCACTAGCTAGCTAGTTCACCCCACCAACAAAGACAGCTTTCATTGATGCATTTATTCAGTGTCCATCATATCACATACACAAACTCAGTAGAAAACATGTAATAGACTACTACATTATAGTTGCTTTACCTGATGTCCAAATTTACCCTAAGCTGAGTAAATGGAGCCAAGCTGCTCCACAACCATTTAGTGTGAAATCAGAATCAACCATCTGATAATTAAAGCTGCTGGTTCCAATGTACTATTCCACAGGAATCACTCTCTCTGTCCTTTCCATTGATCAGCCTGGAGGGCAGTGGTGCCCATGGCTACAGACAGACATTCTTCCCAGCTAGCCTCACTCCCTTCATTTTCCCAGCTAGTCTCACTCCCTCATTTTTCCAGATAGCCCCACTCCCTTCATTTTCCCAGCTAGCCTCACTCCCTTCATTTTCCCAGATAGCCCCACTCCCTTCATTTCCCCAGCTAGCCTCACTCCCTTCATCTTCACAGCTAGCCTCACTTTCTTCCTTTTTCCAGCTAGCCTCACTCCCTTAAAACAATAAGGTGGCGTGGATCAGAAAACCAGTCAGTATCTGGTGTGACCACCATTTGCCTCATGCAGCGCGACACATCCCCTTCGCATAGAGTTGATCAGGCTGTTGAATGTTGGTTGTGGAATGTTAGCTAGCTAACATTGAAATTAGTTAGTTAGCTTTAGCTACAGTACCTGCAGATTCATGCAGGGTAATAATGTTTTGGAGTTGGGATTATGGTGAATTATCTAAACAAAAGACTCCACTATGCAAGTAACCATTTCACTGTACCATTTACCTTCTGTAGCCTGTGCATGTGACAAATACACTTTCACTGTGTGTTTACCAGAGATGGTAATTGGAAGAACTACATGACCTACCCAGCTAGCTCCACTACCTCTGTCTACCCAGCTAACTCCACTACCTCTGTCTACCCAGCTAGCTCCACTACCTCTATCTACCCAGCTAACTCCACTACCTCTGTCTACCCAGCTAGCTCCACTACCTCTATCAACCCAGCTAGATCCACTACCTCTATCTACCCAGCTAGATCCACTATCTCTATCTACCCAGCTAGATCCACTACCTCTATCTACCCAGCTAGATCCACTATCTCGATCTACCCAGCTAGATCCACTAACTCTATCTATCCAGCTAGATCCACTAACTCTATCTACCCAGCTAGATCCACTATCTCTATCTACCCAGCTAACTCCACTACCTCTATCTACCCAGCTAACTCCACTACCTCTGTCTACCCAGCTAACTCCACTACCTCTATCTACCCAGCTAGATCCACTAACTCTATCTATCCAGCTAGATCCACTAACTCTATCTACCCAGCTAGATCCACTATCTCTATCTACCCAGCTAGATCCACTACCTCTATCTACCCAGCTAGATCCACTAGCTCTATCTACCCAGCTAGATCCACTACCTCTAACTACTCAGCTAGATCCACTACCCTTATCTACCCAGCTAGATCCACTACCTCTATCTACCCAGCTAACTCCACTACCTCTATCTACCCAGCTAACTCCACTACCTCTGTCTACCCAGCTAACTCCACTACCTCTATCTACCCAGCTAGATCCACTAACTCTATCTATCCAGCTAGATCCACTAACTCTATCTACCCAGCTAGATCCACTATCTCTATCTACCCAGCTAGATCCACTACCTCTATCTACCCAGCTAGATCCACTAGCTCTATCTACCCAGCTAGATCAACTACCTCTAACTACTCAGCTAGATCCACTACCCTTATCTACCCAGCTAGATCCACTACCTCTATCTACTCAGCTAGCTCCACTATCTCTATCTACCCAGCTAGATCCACTACCTCTGTCTACCCAGCTAACTCCACTACCTCTATCTACCCAGCTAGATCCACTAACTCTATCTATCCAGCTAGATCCACTAACTCTATCTACCCAGCTAGATCCACTATCTCTATCTACCCAGCTAGATCCACTACCTCTATCTACCCAGCTAGATCCACTAGCTCTATCTACCCAGCTAGATCAACTACCTCTAACTACTCAGCTAGATCCACTACCCTTATCTACCCAGCTAGATCCACTACCTCTATCTACTCAGCTAGCTCCACTATCTCTATCTACCCAGCTAGATCCACTACCTCTATCTACCCAGGTAGATCCACTACCTCTATCTACTCAGCTAGCTCCACTATCTCTATCTACCCAGCTAGATCCACTATCTCTATCTACCCAGCTAGCTCCACTATCTCTATCTACCCAGCTAGATCCACTATCTCTATCTACCCAGGTAGATCCACTACCTCTATCTACCCAGCTAGATCCACTATCTCTATCTACCCAGCTAGATCCACTATCTCTATCTACCCAGCTAACTCCACTACCTCTATCTACCCAGCTAACTCCACTACCTCTATCTACCCAGCTAACTCCACTACCTCTGTCTACCCAGCTAACTCCACTACCTCTATCTACCCAGCTAGATCCACTAACTCTATCTATCCAGCTAGATCCACTAACTCTATCTACCCAGCTAGATCCACTATCTCTATCTACCCAGCTAGATCCACTACCTCTATCTACCCAGCTAGATCCACTAGCTCTATCTACCCAGCTAGATCCACTACCTCTAACTACTCAGCTAGATCCTCTACCCAGCTAGATCCACTACCTCTATCTACTCAGCTAGCTCCACTATCTCTATCTACCCAGCTAGATCCACTACCTCTATCTACTCAGGTAGATCCACTACCTCTATCTACTCAGCTAGCTCCACTATCTCTATTTACCCAGCTAGATCCACTATCTCTATCTACCCAGCTAGCTCCACTATCTCTATCTACCCAGCTAGATCCACTATCTCTATCTACCCAGGTAGATCCACTACCTCTATCTACCCAGCTAGATCCACTATCTCTATCTACCCAGCTAGATCCACTATCTCTTTCTACTCAGCTAGATCCACTACCTCTATCTACTCAGCTCTCCTCACTATCTCCCGTCACAACGCCAATAAATAGAAACTAAGTGAAAGAAAGAGGGAAAGTGAGCTGCGTGTCACATTTCTCCAGCAGTCATGGCTCCGTCCATCCCTCCATCAGTGGCATAGAAGGCAGCACTGAGCATGCTGAGTCCTAGACAGTCCTAGACAGAGCGAGCTGAGTCCTAGACAGAGCGTGCTGAGTCCTAGACAGAGTGAGCTGAGTCCTAGACAGAGCGTGCTGAGTCCTAGACAGAGTGAGCTGAGTCCTAGACAGAAGGGGTCTGCAGTGACTGGTGCAGCCCAGGCAGCTTGCTTGCGCGCACGCACGCACACACACACAGACAGTCACACACACGCATACACACACAGACAGTCACACACACACACGTAACACTCTTTTTTCTAATTTTGCAAACAGTCTCTTCCTCTGACCCCTTTAATTTGCTCCTTTTCTCCTGTCACTCCTTCGTTTTCTCACCGGGACGAAACAATCCCAATCTCATTTATTTTTTGAGGACAGAATATGTACATGTGTTAATGGGAAAGCCAAATCAAATTAACTATAATTAGTCAAAGTGGGGAGTGAGGCAGGGAAGTGGAGGCGGCATACATGGAAGTCTCGCTGTCTAGCCCCCACACACACACACACACACACACACACACACACACACACACACACACACACACACACACACACACACACACACACACACACACAAACACACATATACATCCCCCCACACACACACACACACAAACACATATATACATCTCCCCACACACACACAAACACACATATACATCCCCCACACACATACACACCACCCTCATACACATCTATACCCCCCCCACCCCCACTACCATACCCACACACATCTATACCCTCCCCCCACCACCACTACCATACACACAGCTATGCCACCAACACACCCTTCCCCCCATTCGTTTTGACACACGTCACACTCACTTCAAAGCTCCCGGTCAGTGATTGCATGTGGCAAGCAAACACACGGAGACAAAGTATTTCTGTTGTGACACGTTTCGCACCAAACCAGTGTATGAATTTTGCAAGCGGCAGAACCTGACAACTGTAATCTCTTCAGAAATACATTAACAGACATCTTATGGGAGGATAGGTGATACGTTGCGACAGAGCACAGAAAGAAAGAGAGAAGCAGGGAGGAAGAAGATGGTGGAGGGGGGGGACTGTAGAGATGCAGAGATGATTCAGCTTTGAGACTGTGGGCAAAGGACTGTTAGGCCTCTAAGGCCCAGTGTCAATTTCCCTGATACATTTCAGACTAATTCATCCATCCATATTCCTCTCACCTTATTCAATGGTTCCTTTTCCAAGTACCATAGTGGTCCAAATACCCCTCAAACTTGTACCAATATCTTTGTGTGTGCATGCATTTGTTAATCTGTGTGTATGTGTGTGTGTACTGACCTGCATGCTGGAGCATCTTGTCGATGTTTGTGTGTCCACAGAGCATCAGGGGGCAGACTGACTCCGCCTTCAGGTGAGGGACAGCAGGGCCTCCACACATGCACTGCTGCCATGGTTACACGCCTCTGCAGGGGCGTCCAGCCTGCATGGTCTGAGGAGTAACACACACATACAACCACACATGCAGGCACACATGCACACACACACACACACACACACACACACACACACACACACACACACACACACACCCGAATGAAGCACCGGTCACTGCATCTCAGTGCTAGAGGTGTCACTATAGACCCTGGTTTGGTCCTGGGCTGTATCACAACCGGCTGTGATTGGGAGTCCCATAGGTTAGGGGAGGGTTTGGCCGGGAGGTCTTGGCTCATCGCGGTTTAGCGACTCCTTGTGGCAGGCCGGGGGCCTGCAGGCTAACCTCGGTCATCAGGTAAACGGTGTTTCCTCCGACATATTGGTGCGGCTGGCTTCCGGGTTAAGCGGGTGTGTGTTAAGAAGCACAGTTTGGTGGGTCATGTTTCAGGAGGACGCATGACTTGATCTTCACCTCCCAAGCCTGTTGGGGAGTTGCAGCGATGAGAAAAGATCAAAATTGGGGAGAAAAAGGGTGGTCCATTTTTTTTTATGAATAAAGAATGCATTATGAGTGAAATGGAGGACAACCCCTAAGAAAACCATGAATCACATTCACACATCATACTGCTAATAGCTTCATAGCTAATAGCAGCCACCTTTTCATTTGAAAACCAAGTCATCTGGGATACTCTAATGATTTCACTACATCCAAAGCTAGACACACATTAAAACGTAACAGTCGGAATAGTTTAAATCGATCTTGATCTAAATAAGCAAGTCTAAATCTATGTCTACTGTACGATCAGTGGATCAGAGGTCTCATATTATGGGGACACGGTTTGTGTTTCATGTCATCAGAGTATGTCACCAGAGACTCAAACTCACCACTTCGCCATTTCAACCCTTTCATCTTGTCCCATTTCCTTTTCCACTTAGCACTTTAGATGACCGTTAAAAAATAAATTAAAACTATTCAAATTGCGCCACATCTGTATAAACGATTGCATTGGACTTAAAAGAAAGACAACTGTTATTTAATTTGCCCTGGGAGGGTATAAAAAACTGCAGTTGAAAATATCAGAGGGCGTGCATTCGCTTGGCAGAGCGGCTGTAAATCTAGCCTCCAACCCACCCCGTTCCTCCAAGACACACCCTTCGCATTATAGCTAAAGGTTACACTTGTGATGACCACATTCCTTGTATTCTTCATTCTAAATGTCCATGTTAATCGCTCTGCGACGCACTAAAGTGAAGGCAGCGGGAGAGCGAGGGGTCCGGAGACCTACCTTTCACGTTGACGTTCATCTTATAGGCTCTGTTCTGGAGTGTCTGAACTTCGCCAGGACCACCGTATCCACGGACAGAGAGAGGAAGTAGAAAGAAGAACAGAGAGAAATTCCTGAATTAGGGTGTGTCCTGTCCATTATCCCACACCAATAACGCACTGGAGAAATTTCCCCAACGACCCCCCAAAAAACGGACGTAAAAAAAGGCGACCCTCCAATGAGAATGCGATTCAGAGAAGACATGAAAAATGGGAATAAAAAAAACGATGGTGAATTGGGATCTTTCTTCTCCTCCTTTATTGGACAGAGTGATTTTCCACTTAAACAAGAGCCCCACAAAGTGAATAAATGGGTAAGTGTGAGAAGAGCCTCTTCCTGTCCCGTATTGTTCCACTGGAGGAAGTTATGGTACACAGCCCAAGCACAAAGGCTCCAACAGGATTCTTCACACATCCAGGGTTCAAACGCTCCACTGGGCATTACCAATGTACCACGTGATATTTAATCAGCAAACTACAACACCCGGCCACAAAAGCCTCTTAAGGCTTCTATTTACATTTTCCACCCCCCTCCCCCCCTCTTCCCTTTCCCTCCTCCCCTGCTCTCTTTTTGATACAATATTAAATCAGGAATACATTAGAGGACCAGTAGCCCCTCTTCATGTATGGCTGAACTTCACAAGAAAGTTAAAGGCCAAGCGTGAGTGCCTCTCTGCTTGCCAGTATAATACAGGACTGAAAAGCCACTAATAAACGTTTTACTAGCCCTCTCCAGGACGTCTGCCTGGCTCTTCAGAGGCTTCACTGGAGCAGATAGAGCAGGGTATGGGGAAATAGGGAGGAGAGGAGAGGGAGGAGAGGGCAGACTGAGGGACAGGCAGGAGTGGAGAGGAAAAGGCTTGCTGTATTTCAAGGCACAGCGAAATTTGGAAAATGCTCAACGCTTTCAACTTGAAGAGTTCCTTTCTTCCCAGAGGTGTCCTTGAGGCTGCATTAGCCACATTATATGTGATTCCCACCTGACAAAGAAGTTGAAGGGTGGGACAACGGAGATATAGAGGCTGTTTATCTGTAGCTTCGACAACATCTGGACAAGGAACAGCAATGATTCATTATTAGTTTTTTGTGCGCCATAAAGCAGAGGGTAAGCCACAAAGCAGAGGGTAGCTTGTGTTGTTGGGGCAGCACGTTTCAGATCTCCAGTGCTCAGTGGCCCTAACTGTGTCATGCCCCAGCACCTTCTCAGAAAATAACTCCTCTTGTCAGACAAACCCAGCGCCTCTATGGTGGGTACCCTTTCGCCACAAGAAAAAAAAAACACAGGAAATCCAAAATGAATCCTGCTCCTGTTCAGTTAATAGGTTTGTATTGTGTTACTTCAAACTGGAATAGTCTGAAATTCAGCAGGACAGCTGGGACTGGTGGATTGGATCCGGTCTTGGAGCATCCCAGAACAGTACCGTGACCCAAAAGGCACATTCCTCTCAGAGTTACTAGTCCGTACCAATACTCTCACGCCGCACAGTGAGCAACACACTGGAGCCAAGATGTCTGACAGAAACACAGTTTCCAATGCAACTTCTCCCTCATATGCACTAGCTTCCTTCCAATAATACAGTTAAAGAAATCAGATAAAAAAGATCAAATTTGTTTCATGGAAAATACATTATTTACAATAAAGATAACATTGGACAAATTATTCAGAGAAATTAAAATAAAAAACATACACAAAAAAGCTGCAAATCCTACTGTATGCCATAGAGAGTGAAGTCCAAGTTGGCCTTAATGAGTTGTTCTGCACTGTGGCAGGTCAGCGTTCTACACTTTGTGTTCCACCATTACGGCCTCTAAAACGCTGTGATTAAACACCCATCCCACAGCTCCCCATGTGTACACATCCTCGCAAATGCCAAGCCCAATCCACGCACTGTTAAATCACTCTAATGGCTCCAATTTGGACACAACTCCACCATTATTAGGGGTAATTGCATGCTCAGCATTTACAAAAGCACGGAAAGGATAAATCCACCTGTCCTTTTCTATAAATCAAATCAAATCAAATGTATTTATATAGCCCTTCGTACATCAGCTGATATCTCAAAGTGCTGTACAGAAACCCAGCCTAAAACCCCAAACAGCAAGCAATGCAGGTGTAGAAGCACTTGCAGGTGTAAATCCCTCTAACAATTCCCCATTTCACTCTTTAATAGAAAAGTTTGATGTATGTGTCCACTTTCTCTGTGTAGCTGTACTGCGTGTCGGCTGGTGAGCTGGTTAAAAAACCTGCCGGCAATGGTTCTAATAACAATGCTATTTGTCAGAATGGTGCTAGAAAGCTATACACAGTATTCATTTAATCCATTGTTTTAATGTAGAATCTCTCTCTCACACTAACATGGGCTTGAATGGAAATATCAAACTGTATGAAACTACAACCCCTGGCTGGCCATGGAGGTTGAAAAACAGAGCATAAAAAAAAAGGCTTTAGGTAACAGCATTTTAGCCATGTGTATACTAGACAATATACCACAGGTATGACGCAGAAATACAGTACTTGTACACTGATGTACAGTACTTGTACACTGATTTATGTTGGTAACCAGTTTCTAATAACAATAAGGCACCTCTGGGGTTTGTGTCGCGCCTAAGAACAATCCTTAGCCGTGGTATATCGACCATATACCACAAACCCCCGATGTGCCTTAAAGTGGACCACAAGATGGTGGTCACTGGATAGCGATGCAACTGACTTGTCTAGTTAAATAAAGGTAAAAAATGTGATTGAGCATTCTAACAGGGAACAGAGGCACAATATGTCACGTTATAATGTTATTCCTTGTCTGTCTGCTCTGAATACATGTTATGTTAGTGGTACCCAGGCAACTCAATAGTCTAGTCAGGGGACACAGGACAATAGTTTTAGGAGGGAAAACAACCTTCCTAAGCCCTCAGCCCCTTTCAGCTGCTAGAAGGGAGATCCAAGTGGCCGTGGATGAAGATATGCAGCACAGAAAAATAGCTCATAGGAAAGCAAGATGAAATCTGTGTGTGTGTGCGTGCGTGCGTGTGTCTGTGTGTGTGCATGTGTGTGTCTGTGTGTGGGTGTGCATGTGTGTGTGTGCGTGTGTCTGTGTGCCTGCCCTCCTCTCCATCTCCCCACCCCGTCTCTGGCGCAGAGTATTTCTGGGGGGAGGGGACATGAGACCAGAGTGCCAAACCCCTAATTTATGGAAGTTCCTCACACAGTCACTCATCTATTACAGGGCGGCATTATTTCTGTGTTTAATATTTTAAACTGGAGAGCTGACGATCAATGTGCACCGTGTGTTGTCCTTTCCCATTATCTCTGCGTTTCTCTCTCATCCGTGTGTTGTCCTTTCCCATTATCTCTGCGTTTCTCTCTCATCCGTGTGTTGTCTTTTCCCATTATCTCTGCGTTTCTCTCTCATCCGTGTGTTGTCTTTTCCCATGATCTCTGCGTTTCTGTCTCATCCGTGTGTTGTCTTTTCCCATGATCTCTGCGTTTCTCTCTCATCCGTGTGTTGTCTTTTCCCATTATCTCTGCGTTTCTCTCTCATCCGTGTGTTGTCTTTTCCCATGATCTCTGCGTTTCTGTCTCATCCGTGTGTTGTCTTTTCCCATGATCTCTGTGTTTCTCTCTCATCCGTGTGTTGTCTTCTCCCATTATCTCTGCGTTTCTCTCTCATCCGTGTGTTGTCTTTTCCCATGATCTCTGCGTTTCTGTCTCATCCGTGTGTTGTCTTTTCCCATGATCTCTGCGTTTCTCTCTCATCCGTGTGTTGTCTTTTCCCATTATCTCTGTGTTTCTCTCTCATCCGTGTGTTGTCTTTTCCCATTATCTCTGCGTTTCTGTCTCATCCGTGTGTTGTCTTTTCCCATGATCTCTGCATTTCTGTCTCATCCGTGTGTTGTCTTTTCCCATTATCTCTGCGTTTCTCTCTCATATGTGTGTTGTCTTTTCCCATGATCTCTGCGTTTCTGTCTCATCCGTGTGTTGTCTTTTCCCATTATCTCTGCGATTCTGTCTCATCCGTGTGTTGTCTTTTCCCATGATCTCTGCGTTTCTGTCTCATCCGTGTGTTGTCTTTTCCCATTATCTCTGCGTTTCTCTCTCATATGTGTGTTGTCTTTTCCCATTATCTCTGCGTTTCTCTCTCATCTGTGTGTTGTCTTTTCCCGTGATCTCTGTGTTTCTCTCTCATCCGTGTGTTGTCTTTTCCCATGATCTCTGCGTTTCTGTCTCATCCGTGTGTTGTCTTTTCCCATTATCTCTGCGTTTCTCTCTCATCCGTGTGTTTATTTCCTTTTTTATAAAAACCTGTGTTGACTCGGTTTAGACCTCTGGGGATGTTCTCCTTCCTCAGACCAGACTGCTGGACATTCTGGGTAGAGACAGGAGACTGGGTCAGGGGTCACCTCTGATAACATCAAACATAATCATCAACAACATCTGATGACCGGCATCTCTTCAAACTATTTAATACTCCCACAATGAATGTCCATAAAAAGGAAATTAGATAGACAAACACACACACACAAAGCAATGAGAAGGAAGAGCTTGTGGAACATCCTCTGAGGAATAGAGTAGTGGCAGCAGTGTGTAGGGGCCACTGTGCTGTGCCTCATTCAAACAGACAGCTATCAGGACCCTAGCAGTGAGATACTCTCAGCTCAGTCTTTTAATGGACGTCACTGTCAAAACATCGGAAGGCCTTGTGCACTGCAACCTAGTAAGGCCCGTACCCTCAAATACAGTGCAGTCAGTGTGTTACTTGTCTTCTCTGTTTTTCCCTCACTGGACGGTGAACCAAGATGAAGGTCACAACCCATTTCAGTGGCACTGACAAAAAGGCCCCCCGAGAGTTATTGTAGGCACCCAGGCAGGAGCTTGGTAGGTACGTAGATGGTATGTTAATCATCTGAATTCAATTCAATGTTTCATACAGTATTAATGACCTGGCTGTAGCTATGTTTTTACTACATAGTCCCATCTAGGTAGTGCCACTCTTGATCAAACTACCACCGTCTACCTCGCTCACTGGCTTCGCAGGCATCACACATTCTTTTTCCGTCTCAGCCTTCCGCTCCACTTAGTGAGTAAAACAGCAACAGAGTAAATTCAATGGGGAGAAAAGCAGATTATGAGAAATAAATAAATAAAGAACTAGTGAAGGTGAAAGCGGGCTCTTCAAAGCTGCGTAGTGCTAATAGCTGAATGGCTGTCAGGAGTCCTGCGTGTGAGCCTGGGAGCAGAGCTGCTGGCTGCCTGATGCGTGGGGAACAGGGAAGAGGAGGTGAGAAAGTGAGGGTAACCATGCTTTACTACAGGGAAGCCTGCTTGTTTCCCTGGTAATTGGGTTGTTCAGAACCCAGGTGGAATCTCCTAGCAGTGCGGGAGGAACACACGTCCTGTCACGTAACTTATTATTTGTTTTATTTATTTCATTTCACCTTTATATAACCGGGTAGGCTAGTTCTCATTTACAACTGCGACCTGGCCAAGATACATGGAATAAACAAATGTACAGTCCATAACACAATAGAAGGGGAAAAAAAGCGTATTATTAGCAGGGACAAGTCTGGCAAGATGGTATGTGTGTGTTAGGTTTTAATATCCATTCTGGGACCAAAAGTCCTCACAAGGATAGTGAAACAATGAAAATTGGGGACATTTCGCCGGCCCCCACAAGGACAATGGCAATTTTAAGCTTGGGGGTTAGGGTAAATAGGATTTTGAATGGGAATCAGTTTTTTTGGTCCCCATAAGGATAGTGTGTCTGATAAGAGGAAAAGTGCCACGTTTCATCTCATCCCACCCAGAAGTCCCCTGTCCACATGGGGAGACTGACAATAAACTTGACTTGGCGAGTGGACCTAGTTTTTCTAGTTTTTGTCATTCTGTCATTCTGGCTGCAAGATCACTGCAAGCCCTGGAGCAGTGTACACTATGCATACACCAACACTCAACACACACACACACGTGTGCACACACACACACGCAGAGACGCACGGACACACACAGACAGCAAACTCTCACCTGTATCATTTCCACCCCACGGGGTGGGATAAAGCACTCTCAGGATATAAAATGTCAGCAAACACATCAGATCAACTCCACAATCGACATTGCTGTTTAATTCCTTTAAAATCAGCCTAAACTAAAATGTTTTGTTACTCAATCCTAGATATCAAAGCAGAGATCTTCAGTTAAAGGATGCAGTGATTCACTGTGCTGTGGTACAGTAACGAGAGAGAGTGACAAAGAGAGAGGGCAATGACAAACAGAATAGCAATAAGTTCTGCTTGATTAAGCCAGCAGGAGGAAACAGGGCTTCAATTTTTTTAGAGCCTCCCGCCAGCCTTTGTTTGGACTTTTGCAGAGAGAGAGAGATAGGAGAGAGAGAGACACCCAAATCAAGGGGAAGAACTGAATTATCATTTAGTCATTTATCCAGAGCAACTTACAGTTATTGCATTCGTCTTCAGATAGCTAGGTGGGACATCCACATATCACATGCATAGTAAGTAAACTTGCACAGTAAGTAAACCTAAATGAAGGTTTGCATAGTAAGTAAACCTCAATTAAGGTTTGCATAGTAAGTAAACCTCAATGAAGGTTTGCATAGTAAGTAAACCTCAATTAAGGTTTGCACAGTAAGTAAACCTCAATTAAGGTTTGCATAGTAAGTAAACCTCAATGAAGGTTTGGATAGTAAGTAAACCTCAATAAAGTAGCTATCAGCAGTCAGAGCTGATAGCTATTTAAAAGGTGAATGTTGGTGAATAAAGTCTGAGGGGAGAGAGGCTGAGGCTGGTTGGTGAGTGAACCGCTAGCCCTGAGATGAACCTCGTCCTGCCTGCCTGTCTGTGCCAACAACGGGGTGTTGAACAGCGGCAGCTGCCTGGTATGGGGCATAGAGTGGATGTGAAGGGGGAGAGAGGGGAGCCGTCTGTCTGTCTGTCTGTCTGCTGTCCAGATGAGCAGTAGCTGTGGTTCTCTAACCTGCTCTGTGCACCTCTCCTGTTAGCTCTGATACACAGCCATGTGATGAGGCATGTCTACTGCCGCCTCCTCTTCTCCACACTCGCTCTGACCTACCGTCTTCTTCTCCCACCTTCCCTCATTTCATCAGATTTCTTTTCTTACTCTTCCTTCCACTCTTCTCTCCCCTCTGCTGCGCTCAGGGAAGTTGGTTGGCTGGCCTCTGTGTAGCCTGTCTGGGGTAGTCTGTGGTCTTCAGGGGGGCAGAAACAGATAGACAGACTCAGCCTGTCGCGGTCCCCTGGGTGGGTTCAGTCCCAGGCCGAGGGCCCCTGTTGTCTGCCCGGGGGCCTCTGGAGCCACCTGCCCTGACCACACACAGCCTCCCCAGGGCAGGCAGGTAGAGGGACACCTGTCAGGACACACAATAAGATGCAGGGGAAGGGGGAGAGAAAATAAGGGACTCTGCCTCTGTAGTGTAGGAGGGTGATTGTTTGTGTTGCAGTGTGTTAGACAGGAGGATAAAGACACAGAGTTAGCAGCTGTGAGTGAGAAGCCCAGCTGTGAGAACAGCAGCTAGAGAATTTGATCACAGCAAAATAACTGTCCTGTCTGCACCAGACCTCTAATACATCAGTACTACACCTGGGACAGAACAGCCAGGACTGGGAAACCAAATATACTATACCTTCCAGACTTAGAACCAAAAGTGTTTGACCAGCTTTGTATCTGGTCAAACAACATTTTTTCCAAATGTCTGCTAAGACTCGCCAGCAAGCTGATTGGTCGGCTGTCAAAACTAGTAAAGGGTGCTTTACCTCCAGACTCAGACCAAAAAATATGACAAATAGGAATGGCAATATAGTCAGCTACCATCCTCAGTAGCTTTCCATCTAAGTTTTCAATACCAGGTGGTTTCTCATTATTGATGGACAACATTCATTTTTACACCTCACCCACACAAACTTTATAGTATTTAAAATGGCAATGCTTTTTTTCCCTTATTACGCATTTTATGCATGAATATGATAGCTCATGCCTAAGTTTGCCTACTTAACCAATGAAAGAAATAATATAACAGGAGAGCCATTTGAACGTAAAATCAATGTCTTTATCAAAATGGTTTTTGTTGTTGTTGAGAAATGCTTCTTGAACATGTGAACTTTCATGTGCCGTAATAACAAACTCATATGCCATCTGTAAATACGAATAAAATTGTTAAATTTTCAAGCCTTGTTGGTTAAGCCACAGAAAAAGCTAGAAACCTTCCCAGGAGTCATGATTGGCTGAGATAATGAATGGGCTGGACATGCCGAGAGAAGAATTTGGATAGGTCTGCCATAGGAGCTCATCAGTCTGTGATTGGTAATCCTGTCGAACGCGTCTTTTTCAAAAATGTATTGTGTGGTGGAGCTGCATAAGTGTGGCTTTGCACTTACTGGAGGATCAAGTTTTGAAATCAGTGGAATTAGAGTATGACAGCTAATGAGATGGAGGAAACACCTGTCTCCGGATTACATCTTCAAACTAAGGGCAACCGTAGTATGGCATTCCGGACAGGGAGACGCGTCCATGTACAAGGATGCATATACTGTAGGTAAGATAGTGTAGCGTTAATTAGCTAAAGTTACCTTTTCAGATATTACACGTTTTCTAATTTTGACAGAATGTGGTTTCATTTCAAGCTAACGTTAAATGGCTGGCTCACTAGCTGAGGTTATTATTAGTTTTCCAGTGCCGTGTGCTGTTCTAGTTAGAGTCTAATGTTAGCAGGCTAACATTGAACATGATTGGTTAGAACTTCTTCAGGATTGGTGTCCCTTCCACAGGACAGTTGAGCTAACATAGGCTAATGCATGAGGTTGTAAATAACATGAACATTTCCCAGGACATAGACATATCTGATATTGGCAAAAATATAAAATTCTTGTTAATCTAACTGCACTATCCAACTTAAAGTAGCTATTACAGTGAAATAATACCATGCTATTGTTTGAGGAGAGTGCACCATTTTGAACATGAAAAGTTATCAATAAACAAATTAGGCACATTTGGGCAGTCTTCATACAAAATTTTGAACAGAAATGCAATGGTTCATGGGATCAGTCTAAAACTTTGCACATACACTGAAATATACATTCCACCTGGGCTGGAATAATACATTATGGCCTTTCTCTTGTATTTCAAAGGTGACGGTACAAAAAAATACAAAAGAACGGCTATTTTTTACTTTGTATAATATTTGACCAGATCGATTGTGTTATATTCTCCTACATTCCTTTCAGATTTCCACAAACTTCCAAGAGTTTCCTTTCAAATGGTACCAAGAATATGCATGTCCTTGCTTCAGGGCCTGAGCTATAGGCTGTTAGATGTGGGTATGTCATTTTAGGCGAAAATTGAAAAAAGGGATCCTTAAGGGGCTTTAGCTCCCAGCACTGTGGCATTGTTGTCACTGTTTATTGATTAACTAGCTAATGTTGGCTGGCTGGCTCCCTAGCTGACGTTATTATTTGTTTCCCAGAGCTGTGTGCTGTTCTAGTTAGAACCTAATGTTAGCTAGCTAACATTGAACATGGTTGGATAGCTCCCAGCACTGTGGCATTGCTGGCACTGTTTATTGTTTAACAAGCTAATGTTGGCTGGCTGGCTCGTTAGCTAACATTATGTGACGTGTGTACAACACCCATTGAATATGGCCGGTGTCAGTAAACATCTGCATCATGGAATATTTTTCAGCAGAGCTGTTATCCAGAGGTAAACAAATCATCGGCCAGCGCTTCGAGAGCGAAACGAGATGGGTGGGGCTAAAGCTTAGTAGGGTGAGGGTGTGAATGATGCTGAATGGGTGTAGACAAAGAAGAACTCTTCACAAGATAGCAAGACATTCAAAGGCGATTTTCTCAAAAGTGAGTTTGATCAACTTTCAAAGCAGAATTACTTTCCCATTGTTCCTCAAATGCAATGTATGATATATAATTTCGTAGCTCTGAGTCTCTACTCAACTATAGAAGGCCATAAGCAAAGAAGAAAATGCTCACCCAGATTACAGGCAACATCCACATTGAGCTAAAGGCTAGAGCTGCGGCTTTCAAGGAGCGGGAGACTAATCCGGACGCTTATAAGAAATCCCACTATGCCCTCAGATGAACAATCAAACAAGCAAAGCGTTATTACAGGATTAAGATTGACTACACCGGCTCTGACACTCCTACTACACCGGCTCTGACACTCTTCGGATGGGGCAGGGCTTGAAACTATTACAGACTACAAAGGGAAAGCCAGACGTGAGCTGCCCAGTGACTCGAGCCTACTAGACGAGCTAAATGCCCTTTATGCTTGCTTTGAGGCAAGTAACACTGAAGCAGGCACGAGAGCACCAGCTGTTCTGCATGACTGTGTGATAACGCTTTCGGAAACCGATGTGAACAAAACCTTTAAACAGGTCAACATTCACAAAGCTGCTGGATGGACGGATTACCAGGACTTGTACTCAAAGCATGCGGGGAACAACTGTCAAGTGTCTTCACTGACGTTTTCAACCTCTCCCTGACCGAGTCTGTAGTACCCACATGTTTCAAGCAGACCACCACAGTCCAAGTGCCCAAGGAAGCAAAGGTAGCCTGCCTAAATGTTTACCGCCCCGTGGCACTCACGTCGGTAACCATGAAGTTCTTAGAAAGGCTGGTCATGGCTCACATCAACAGCATCCTCCCGGACACACTAGACCCACTCCAATTCGCATACTGCCCCAACAGATCCACAGATGACACAATCTCAGTCGCACTTTACACAGCCCTTTCTCACCTGGACAAAAGGAACGTCTATGTGTGCTATGCTGTTCATTAATTACAGCTCAGTGTTCAACACCATATTGCCCACGAAGCTCATCACTAAGCTAAAGACCTCCCTCTAAACCTCCCTCTGCAACTGGATCCTGGACTTCCTGACGGGCCATCCCCAGGTGGTAAGAGTAGGCGACAACACGTCTGCCACGCTGATCCTTAACATAGTAGGGTGTGTACAGTGTGGCCAAACACAACTCCAACACCATAATTAAGTTTGCTGACGACACAAGAGTGGTAGGCCTGATCACTAACAACAAAGAGACAGCCTATAGGGAGGAGGTCAGAGACCTGGCAGTGTGGTGCCAGGACAACAACCTCTTCCTCAATGTGATCAAGACAAAGGAGCCGATCATGGACTACAGGAAAACAAGCCCCCATTAAAACTTCTTCAGGCTAGGGTCCTTTTTTCTCAATTTCCACCTGACTGATGTGCCCAAAGTAAACTGCCTGTTGCTCAGACCCTGAAGCCAGGATATGCATATAATTGGTACCATTGGATAGAAAACACTTTGAAGTTTGTAGAACTGTTCAAATAATGTATGAGCCTATAAAACAATAGATATTCTAGGAGAAAATCCATTGAGAGCCCATGCTCTTACAATGGAAAGTATAGGGGCATATCCAAATCCAGCTCCCAGATTGCAATTCCTATGGCTTCCACTAGATGTCAACAGTCTTTGTTCAAGGTTTCAGGCTTGTTTCTTCCAAAACGAGGAAGAATAATGAGTTTTAGTACTGGGATACAGACTTGTAAATTTGTGTATGTGCACGCGAATACAGGACGCACCTGCTAATATTGCTTTCCTATTGAACATACTTCTTTCTGTATGAAATATTATAGTTGAATTACATTAAGGGTATCTGAGGATTAAATAGAAACGTATTTGGACTTTTTTTAACAAAGTTTAGATGTAGCTTTTTGGATTCCTTTCTCTGCATGTTGAACGAGTGGATTACTCAAATCGATGGCGCCAACTAAACAGACTTTTTGGGATATAAAGAAAGATTTTATCTAACAAAACGACACTACAATTGTAGCTGGGACCCTTTGGATGACAAACCAGAGGAAGATTTTCAAAAAGTAAGTGAATAATTAATTGCTATTTGTGAATTTATGAAACCTGTGCTGGTGGAAAAAATATTTTGATGTGTGTGAGGCGCCGTCCTCAAACAATCGCATGGCATGCTTTCACTGTAAAGCCTATTGTAAATCCGATAGTGCAGTTAGATTAACAAGAATTTAAGCTTTTAAACGATATAAGACACTTGTATGTTTCTAAATGTTTAATATCCATAATTTTTATGATTATTTATTTGAATTGTGTGCCCTCCAGTGTGACCAGAAGTTGTCCCGGTGGGCGGACGCCTAGCCTTAAGAAGTTCATCGATGGGGCTGTGGTGGAGCGAGTTGAAAGTTTCAAGTTCCTTGGTGTCCTCATCACCAACAAACTATCATGGTCCAAACATATCAAGACAGTCGTGAAGAGGGCACTACAAAACTTTTTCCCCCACAGGAGACTTAAAAGATTTGGCATGGGTCCCCAGATCCTCAAAAGGTTATACAGCTGCACCATCGAGAGCATCCTGACCAGTTGCATCACTGCCTGGTATGGCAACTGCTGGGCGCTACAGAGGGCGGTGCAAACGGCCTAGTACATCACTGGGGCCAAGCTTCCTGACATCCAGGACCTATCTAATAGGCGGTGTCAGAGAGTCCAAAATTGTCAGAGACTCCAGTCACTCAAGTTATAGACTATTTTCCCACACGGAAAGCGGTACCGGAGCACCAAGTCTAGGACCAAAAGGCTCCTCAACAGCTTCTACCCCCAAGCCATAAGACTGCTGAACAATTAATGAAATTGCCACCGGACAATTTACATTGATCCACCCCCTTTGGTGCACTGCTGCTACTCGCTGTTTATTATCTATGCATAGTCACATCACCCCCACCTACTGACCCGGTACCAGTGCCCCCTGTATATAGTCTCGTTATTGTTCTTCTTATTGTGGCAATTTTTATTATTACTTTTTAGCCCCATTCCTCCAGTACCTTTCCTCCAGCCCCATTCCTCCAGTCCTATTCTTCCAGCCCCATTCTTCCAGCCCCATTCCTCCATCCCTATTCCTCCAGCCCCATTCCTCCAGCCCCTTTCCTCCAGCCCCTTTCCTCCAGCCCCTTTCTTCCAGCCCTATTCCTCCAGCCCCATTCCTCCAGCCCCATTCCTCCAACCCTATTCCTCCAGCCCCATTCCTCCAGCCCTATTTCTCCAGCCCCTTTCCTCCAGCCCCTCAAGCATCACGCTCTACATGTAAGATCACACCAACTGTTGTGTCTGTGTTCTTACCGAAAACCAAAACCTGCTCCCTTGGCCACTCATAGCTCCTCTTTCCCCAACCAGGGGCACGCAAGCTCTTCTTTCTCAGTAAGTTCTGCACGGTTCTCCATAGCATCCTGAGGAACAACCCTCGCTGGGGTTCTCCTGCTAGAAGTACATTCATCACGAGGGTGCTGCATTGACCCCAGTGTCAAAAAAGAGTAGGCAATTAGTAGGAAAATCCTACTCATAATTGGTTAAATTCACACAATGTACACAAATGATGTCTTCGGAAATACTTATCTTGTCCTCTAAATGTTTCCAATGACATCATTGGTGTGCATTGTGTGATTTTAATCAATTATGAGTAGGCATTTGAAATGGTGTTCTTTACATTATATAAATCAAATGAAACTTTATTTGTCAGGTGCCGAATACAACAAGTGTAGACTTTACAGTGAAATGATTACTTACAAGCCCTTAACAAACAGTGCAGTTCAAGAAGAGACAGAGAGAGAGAGAGAGAGAGAGAGAGAGAGAGAGAGAGAGAGAGAGAGAGAGAGAGACAGAGAGAGAGAGAGAGAGAGAGAGAGAGAGAGAGAGAGAGAGAGAGAGAAAATGGGACAAACACCAAATTGAGACTCTGCACGCAGAATTCTGCAAAAATATCCTCAGTGTACAACGTAAAACACCAAATAATGCATGCAGAGCAGAATTAGGCCGATACCCACTAATTATCAAAATCCAGAAAAGAGCCGTTAAATTCTACAACCGCCTAAAAGGAAGCGATTCACAAACCTTCCATAACAAAGCCATCGCCTACAGAGAGATGAACCTGGAGAAGAGTCCCCTAAGCAAGCTGGTCCTGGGGCTCTGTTCACAAACACAAACACACCCTACAGAGCCCCAGGACAACAGCACAATTAGACCCAACCAAATCATGAGAAAACAAAAAGATAATTACTTAACACATTGGAAAGAATTAACAAAAAAACAGAGCAAACTAGAATGCTATTTGGCCCTACACAGAGAGTACACAGCGGCAGAATACCTGACCACTGTGACTGACCCAAAATTAAGGAAAGCTTTGACTATGTACAGACTCAGTGAGCATAGCCTTGCTATTGAGAAAGGCCGCCGTAGGCAGACATGGCTCTCAAGAGAAGACAGGCTATGTGCTCACTGCCCACAAAATGAGGTGGAAACTGAGCTGCACTTCCTAACCTCCTGCCCAATGTATGACCATATTAGAGAGACATATTTCCCCCAGATTACACAGATCCACAAAGAATTCGAAAACAAATCCAATTTTGAAAAACTCCCATATCTTTTGGGTGAAATTCCACAGTGTGCCATCACAGCAGCAAGATTTGTGACCTGTTGCCACGAGAAAAGGGCAACCAGTGAAGAACAAACACCATTGTAAATACAACCCATATTTATGCTTATTTATTTTATCTTGTGTCCTTTAACTATTTGTACATTGTATATATATATATAATATGACATTTGTAATGTCTTTACTGTTTTGAAACTTCTGTACGTGTAATGTTTACTGTTAATTTTTGTTGTTTTTCACTTTATATATTCACTTTGTATGTTGTCTACCTCACTTGCTTTGGCAATGTTAACACACGTTTCCCATGCCAATAAAGCCCTTGAATTGAATTGAATTGAATTGAGAGCTAGAGAGAGAGAGAGACAGAGAGAGAGAGAGAGAGAGAGAGAGCGAGAGAGAGAGCGAGAGAGAGAGAGAGAGAGAGAGAGAGAGAGAGAGAGAGAGAGAGAGAGAGAGAGAGACAGAGACAGAGAGACAGAGAGAGAGAGAGTGAGAGAGTGAGAGAGAGAGAGAGAGAGAGAGAGAGAGAGAGAGAGAGAGAGAGAGAGAGCTCCCCTGTTATTGTAATGGTGAGGTTACAGTAGCATGTCTTGGGGGTATGATATTTGTGCCTCTGTAACACGTTCTCACTCATCCTTATTCAGGATTATCCATAATCATGGTAGCATCCACATTAATATGGAAGTGTGTAGAAACATTATATTCTTATTTACAATAAAAGTGACTCCGGAATGACACAATACATTAGTTACACAACCAAAACAAACTGCAAATGCATCCAACAAATGTGTAGAGTCACAAGCTTGATGTAGTCATTGCGTGTTATGGGACCAAATACTTGTTTTTTGACTACTTTAATACACATATAAGTGAATTTGTCACAATACTTTTGCTCCCCTAAAATGAGGGCACTATGTACAAAAAGTTCTGTAATTTCTAAACAATCTGCAGTTCATAGTCATTGTTTGAATTCAAGTCCAATCTTTTAGAGTAGAGATCCAAAACAAGAACAAATGCTTCACTGTCCTAATACTTATGGAGGGCATTGTATAACCACTTTGTATGATTTATGGATGGCCAGGGGATATAGGATACTTCATTCAGTCAGATTGACACCTTTTATAACAGTCAACACTGTTCAGTTGTCAATCAAAGCACAGTAAATAGCCTACTATGCTATGAGAAACATGTGAAAGAAAATAAATGAATGTGTCAGAGAACAATAATTTGGCTAAATGGATTTCGACTCATCGTTGCCACTTACATTACATTGGACGTGCAAAATCATGAGCATCATGCTCTCTCTCCCTACTCTGTGTAAAGATATTCACCTTCAACCAACCACAGCACAAACACTGCACAGGGAGGCGAGTCAGACAGCTGACTGCATCTCCCTGTCAGCGCTCGCTTTGTGATTGACAGGTGCCTATCCTGTGAATAGATCTCTAGAAGATCGTTCATTCTAGTGGGAGAGGGCTCGACAGACTAGCGAATTGAAATGTTAAATGAAAAGTAGCCTAGTTAGTATGAAGTGGAAAAAAGTAGCTGGCTGAAAATGTGTCTGTAACTGGCTGATTAGCCGGCGCTAATGGAAAACAATGAGTAAGTGTAATGCTTATTTATGCTCATCATTATGCATTAAAACAAATATGTTGTTCTGTCCTTGAGCTTTTCTTGTCTATTTATGTTCTTTATTATGTCATGTCTCATGTTTTGTGTGGACCCCAGGAAGTGTAGCTGCTGCTTTCGCAACAGCTAATGGGGATCCAAATAATATACCAAATACCAATTCATCCTGCACAGGATGCCACGAAATTCTCACTGGCCAGGGGTCTTTATTTTTTTTATTTTACCCTTATTTTACCAGGTAAGTTGACTAACAAATTCTCAGTTACAGCAAGGACCTGGGAATAGTTACAGGTGAGAAGAGGGGGGCTGAATAGGCCAGTTGGGTCACAATGAGATGGGTGGTGATCAACAAAACTAGGTTTACAAACATGAAACATAAAGCCACATGTTTTGGTGGCATTGAAAATAGCCTACGTGGTCGGCCAAGTATATAGTAAATAGAACAATGGATACCAAGACATCAAGCACTTTGTGCTTAATCTACAATACCACTCCATAACGGTTACCCGTGACCCTCATGCATGCTGGTGGAGATAAAGGGATATGAACATTGCAGCACATTGTGTGCCCCTGAGACTGGAGTAACTCAATTAAGTGGCAATTTGAAGGCACTGATAAAATAAGAGTAAAAATTGCATTCCAACATCAGAAACCAATTAAGGTCATTTTTCAGGACTAATCTCCCACTGTCAATCTTTCTCTCAATTAACTATCTTGCCATCCAGCTCTCACAATGGCTGCCTCACAGGCTGGCCCTTGAAGGTAAACCTTTGCCCCAGTCTGAGTTCCTGAGCACTCTGGAGCTGGTTTTTCATTTTCAAGGATCTCGCTGTACTTTGCTCCGTTCATCTTTCCCTCGGTGCTGACTAATATCCCAGTCCCTGCCGCTGAAAATCATTCCCACTGCATGATGCTACAGTACCACCATCATGCTTCACCATAGGGATGGTGCCAGGTTTCCTCCAGACGCTTGGCATTCAGGCCAAATAGTTCAATCTTGGATTCATCAGACAAGAGGATCTTGTTTCTCTTTGTCTGAGAGTCATTTAGGTGCCTTTCGGCAAACTCCAAGCAGGCTGTCAGGTGTCTTTTTCTGAGGAGTGCTTCCGTCTGGCCACTCTACCCTAAAGGCCAGATTGGTGGAATGCTGCAGAGATGATTGTCCTTCTGGAAGGTTCTCCCATCTTCACAGAGGAACTCTGGAGCTCTGTTAGAATGACTAGAATGACATTCTTATTCACAATGACGGCCTACACCAGCCAAACCCAGATGACACTGGGCCAATTGTGCACCTCCCCATGGGACTCCCAATCACAGCCGGTTGTGATACAGCCTGGAATCGAACCAGGGTGTCTGTAGTGACACCTCAAGCACTGAGATACAGTGCCTTAGTCCGCTTCGCCCCTCAGGAGCTGAATGGATGTCTACAATATTGTGGTGTCAATACCAGGAAGCAAAATGGAACATTTGAGTATTTGTATCAGCATATTGTCTAAATTACATTCCAGTGGCTTTGAAAACCACAACTGAATTTACTCATCCACAACATAAGATAAGCTAATGAACTAATCTAGTTTGTGTAAACCTAGTGTTTACCTTCTTTCTTGCATCCACATTACAGTTAACATGTCTGTCAATGGAAAAAACATAGCACATAGACCAAAAACTGTGTTCTGATTTTTTTGTGACATAATTCATTGACAAATATTTTTATTTTATTTTACTAGGCAAGTCAGTTATTAAGAACAAATTCTTATTTTCATTGACAGCCTAGGAACAGTGGGTTAACTGCCTGTTCAGGGGCAGAATGACAGATTTGTACCTTGTTAGCTCTGGGATTTGAACTTGCAACATTCCGGTTACTAGTCCAACGCTCTAACCACTAGGCTACCCTGCCGCCCCAATGTCATTGTCTATCTTGTGTATATTCTTATGTATATTTGTATTAACTCTCTGGGATAAGGTAGCATGTCTCACAGCCAAGGGACATGGCAGGAAGGTTCTGTACAACAGTCTTTCAGGTGAAGTCAGATGTTTTACTAACAGAAAGGGCATAGCGGTAGGCAGTTGACTTGGAGATGGATCCATAAAAATAAGAGACATTTTGAATATATACCTGTCTAGTAAACACTATGGTAATAAGTTATTACAGTTGTTTACCATTGAGCTGCACTTTAAGAATGACTCGTGAAAAGCATGTTGTATAGTAACCTACATGTAATGTATAGTAACCTACATGTAATGTATAGTAACCTACATGTAATGTATAGTAACCTACATGTAATGTATAGTAACCTACATGTAATGTATAGTAACCTACATGTAATGTATAGTAACATAGTAACCTACATGTAATGTATAGTAACCTACATGTAATGGTGGATATACAGGCAGGTTGCTACATTTTTACTTCAACTGGGCAATCATTTCAATACCACTTTCCTGTCCCATGTCAAAGGGTGACAGGCGATTCATTTTCTTCCTCCTTGTATTTTAGATTTTGCTCAACTTTCTTTCTGTACTTTCCTGACGTTTTCAAATATGTTTTATGTATCAGAGATTAATCAATAAAAGATAGATATTTCTTGACGTTTTCAAGCTCCTCATGTTCTCTTCATGGCGTGGTGAATGTGCAGCTGGTGCTTCAGCGGTGGAGATGACTTACCTGGCCTGGGTGACACATTGTCTTTGGTTTCAGGAAGCTTTTTACAGCAGTTTGCACAAATGTTAAGCCCAGGTACCAATGGACCAGAGAGGAAATTTGGAAATAAACCCAAACCTCTTGAAAATGTATCTTATGAATTTTGAAGGGGCCACAGCACCAATGTCTCTGTTTTAATCAATAAACTTTTACTTCGACAATTGTCTTCTCTTTGGCATACAAACGCACCCATGCTTTTCTTGTGACCGCGAGAGGTTATTCTCAGGCATTTCCTTTAATAGTAATCTGGGCGGTTTTGATTAGCTAGGTGAAGTACATTTGAATTGACAGAGGAATAAGAGGAGCCCCCCCCTGCATTAAATGTACTGTAACTCTAGAAGTACCAGAGAGTCCACTGAAAACACCTGTGCTTATTCAATACAGTGTATATGGAACAACATATTGAAAATAATGCCATATCAAAAAGGGAACTTTTGATATGCTTAATGTTGAACAAATTCATGTGAAAATCTGTATTTCAGAATCTAGAGCACTCTAGAAGGACTATTATGACCCCAAGACTGGCAGGAATAGGCTAGTACCTGGATTGGGTCATACCAACTCACAACTCTCTAAAATACTACAACATTACATAATACAGTGTTACACTCTTAATCGGTGGAATGGCCTTCATAGGCTGAATTATCAGCATAGAACAAAATAGCATATACCCATATAATCCATCAACTCAAATACAGAGCTCTTTATATTCACCAATTACAAACAGTTAAACTATACGCCTTCGCCAAACTTGACGCCTCCACTCTGGGCATGAATGGGCATCCAATTTGGTGCGCCCCCTTCCCCTTCAGTAGGACCATGAAGAGCATGTCGGATACATCAGAGATACTGTATATAATGACGATATGGTCTTGTCTCTGCCCTAACGATGGGAGTTGTTGTCCCAAAGGCAAGTCTGCTTATCGGTCTGCTTATCGCTGTATTCCTGGGTGGACAGATTTGGACGGGGGTGGGGTGGGCCCTTTTGCCTTGGGGGTGGGGTGGGCCCTTTCGCCTTGGGGGTGGGGTGGGGTGGGGTGGGCCCTTTCGCCTTGGGGGTGGGGTGGGCCCTTTCGCATTGGGGGTGGGGTGGGCCCTTTCGCCTTGGACCCTCTTCACCTCTTCCTCTCTGTATACAGTAGATTCTAAAGGGGATATTTCCTAGTATGTGGAGGCCAGTACAGGTACAGTAATAGTGTCTTCATAGCTTGCTTCTGAGAACACATTAAATCACTCTCGGAAACCTTTGTAAAAATGCAAATATGTGTACCTATTTAATGTATTATGTTTTGTTAAAAGGGGATATTAGGTGCCCTGTTTAAAACAGTGTTTAACTTGACATGTTATAAGTGGCTTTAAAATGCCAGCCAGGGGACTAGCTGCTAAATATTTCAGAACAAACTCATTACTCTAAATGGGATTTTACAAGACGAGACAGACTGCAGGAGAACTGCTACTGTAGTTTCTCTCTGAGTGCTCTTAGTACGTCTGCCCCAGTCATCCCAGTGGCAGCAGTCAAAAATACACTGGGGCTCCTCAACATCTGCTTTCAAAATAAATAATGACTAAAGGAGATCCACTGCTTCTGCCACTAATGAGGCCCTGTGTGGTGACAGTGTGAACCTGACACTCTCCCTCAGCTCTCACGTATACCAAACACACACACACACACACACACACACACACGCAGGCATTGATGCACATCCGGTATGCCACATTATCATCACCAGCCTCTGCCACACACACACACACTCGCTCTCTCTCTCACACACTCTCTCCTTGTGTAATTACACAGTGGAGTTCCTAATCCACTGATGGAAAACCGACACCTCTCCAGAAGACACTCTATAAACTCTCCCAGACAGAGCGCATGCAGGATGATGATGGGTAGAGAGCGCAAAAGAAAGATAGAAAATTGAAAGAAATGAGGAAATAATAAATACAATCTTAACTGCAAAGACTGTCAATTGAAGAAAAGTATACTTGTCCAGCTGGACAGGACTCCCTTTGTGCGGATAAATGAATGTTGAGCTTTCTGTCTGGCGTGTCAGGGAGTTAGCCTACGTACTGCAGGCTGTTTGGAAAGGGATTATTAAAATTACAGCAGATGAAGGGGAGAGGAGTATGAGAACCAAATTGACACTGACACTCTCCATTACATTCCAGTTGACTTATGGTGACAGTGTTGTAGGGCGGCCCTGCCCCCAAAGAGACTCTTATCAACTGCATGCAAGAATTCCTTTGTGTTGTCTTAGGAGCCCTGCATTATCTCACCAACCCCCATTCTATCACACTTCTGCGATACAGAGGTTCTGTTGTCTTTAAATCCTGTAGGTCTGATATCTGATTGGAAGTTAACTCATGCGTAATGCTATTGGTCAATACCCCAGATTTGGAATCCAAAAACTCATATGCTTAGAAAAGGGTCTTAGGTTCATTCTCTCTCTATTTTGTTCCTGGCCTGCTGAAATACAGCCTTTTTCTCTCCATCCCAAGGACTCTTGGGGCTTGGTCTTCCTGGCTAAGATTTCTCTCTCTTCCTCTCTGATCATGCTTTGAATAATTCTTTGTAATAGTTGATAATGCTTTGTAACTTAAACTTTGCCTTGTATAATGTAACCATTAATTTTACAAAGTAATTAAATAGAAATGTATTTAGTGCAGCATAGTGCAGACAGTCTGAATTCCAAAGCATTGGTTGATAAGCACATATCTTTCTAGTTTCTGTTCTTGGGCAGAATACAAGGACACAGGTGCAGCTGGTTTGCAACACAGGATTATACTCCCAAGAACAGGAGATGATAATAGGACAGTTTCACAAGGTTAGTTACATACTCAGTTATGTAAATGCATACAATTAAAATGTTCCCATTACACTCCTTCCTCCCTTTTGTTAATTCCTTAACAATAATTGTATAAATGTTAAATGTAGAAAGTATCTAAAGGCATCATATCCTGTGTTCCACCAATTCTTCCATGTAAGTCTTCAACCATTTCCACATCACATGAAGTTCTAACTTGCCAGTTTCTGCTAACGATTAGGTGTAACACAGATATAACACAGCCAAGTGCATCTTTTCTCAGCAAAGCGTTTTCTCCGGCTGTGGCTGCTTAGGAGAGAGCACCTGGCAACCACAGAGACTGGGCGTTCAGCCAATATTCCACTCCCACTGAGCCGACCTTGTGTGAGCAAACCTCTGTCTACAACAGGCACATTTCCAAGCATGCAACAGGTCAAACATGTATGATGAGTGTGAGATACTGCAAAGAGAAAGAGAAACAGTATTTGTGACATTTACACGTTTATCAAAAAGGAGGTATTTATACTAAAATCTTAAAAAGGAGGTATTTATACTAAAATCTTCAAAGGAAAAGAGAAGTCCCAGGAAACCACAGTGTGCTTAACCCTTATTCCATTAACCCAACTGGTAAATACTTTAACATGGCACAGTACCACTCATTCCTGTGTCTTCTTCTCCTCCTCAGAGTAGAATGGCATCTTATGAAAAAAATAGTAGTGGGTAATGACATTTTTGTTCAAATCACGGGGCGTATTGGTTGGGTCCTCATGGCACGTAAAACCTTTGCCAAAGCACATAAACCATGTTTTGGTCCCCCAGGTAAATAGGGGTAAGTAGTACGGTCCCCCAGGTAAATAGGGGTAAGCAGTATGATCCCCAGGTAAATATGGGTAAGTAGTATGGTCCCCCAGGTAAATAGGGGTAAGCAGTATGATCCCCCAGGTAAATAGGGGTAAGCAGTATGATCCCCCAGGTAAATAAGGGTAAGCAGTACGATCCCCCAGGTAAATAAGGGTAAGCAGTATGATCCCCCAGGTAAATAGGGGTAAGCAGTATGATCCCCAGGTAAATAGGGGTAAGCCGTATGATCCCCAGGTAAATAGGGGTAAGCAGTATGATCCCCAGGTAAATAGGGGTAAGCAGTATGATCCCAGAGGTAAATAGGGGTAAGTAGTATGATCCCCCAGGTAAATAGGGGTAAGCAGTATGATCCCCCAGGTAAATAGGGGTAAGCAGTATGATCCCAGAGGTAAATAGGGGTAAGCAGTATGATTCCAGAGGTAAATAGGGGTAAGCAGTATGATCCCCCAGGTAAATAGGGTTAAGCAGTATGATCCCAGAGGTAAATAGGGGTAAGCAGTATGATCCCCAGGTAAATAGGGGTAAGCAGTATGATCCCCAGGTAAATAGGGGTAAGCAGTATGATCCCCCAGGTAAATAGGGGCAAGCAGTATGATCCCAGAGGTAAATAGGGGTAAGCAGTATGATCCCCCAGGTAAATAGGGGTAAGCAGTATGATCCCCCAGGTAAATAGGGGTAAGTAGTATGATCCCCCAGGTAAATAGGGGTAAGCAGTAGGGTTCCCCAGGTAAATAAGGGTAAGCAGTATGATCCCCCAGGTAAATAGGGGTAAGCAGTATGATCCCCCAGGTAAATAGGGGTAAGCAGTAGGTTCCCCCAGGTAAATAGGGGTAAGTAGTAGGATCCCCCAGGTAAATAGGGGTAAGCAGTAGGATCCCCCAGGTAAATAGGGGTAAGTAGTATGGTTCCCCAGGTAAATAAGGGTAAGCAGTATGATCCCCAGGTAAATAGGGATAAGCAGTATGATTACAAATCCAATAATGTCCTCCAGGTTCTTCTACTGAGCATTTCCCCTATGCTGTTGCAAAATTGTGAAATCCTTGTTGAAATGTTGGGCAATCGTCATTCACCTCATTTTTACAGAGGTGGCTATCTAACACAGCATTATACCACATGGTCCCCAGAACCAGTGAATCTCACACAACAAGAGAAAGATTCAGGAATAACATCAATAACAACAGTATCAGGAACAGGCGTTCGTCGTCTGCAGTTTAGTTCACACATTTTTGGTGTTGTGGTATTTGCACAGCTCTCAGTCATAGACATTGGCCTTACAAACAGTGTGGGGTGATAGACATTGGCCTTATATACAGTGTGGGGTGATATACAGTGTGTGGTCATAGACATTGGCCTTACAAACAGTGTGTGGTCATAGACATTGGCCTTAGAAACAGTGTGTGGTGATAGACATTGGCCTTACAAACAGTGTGTGGTGATAGACATTGGCCTTAGAAACAGTGTGTGGTGATAGACATTGGCCTTACAAACAGTGTGTGGTCATAGACATTGGCCTTAGAAACAGTGTGTGGTGATAGACATTGGCCTTACAAACAGTGTGTGGTGATAGACATTGGCCTTACAAACAGTGTGTGGTGATAGACATTGGCTTTATATACAGTGTGGGGAGATAGACATTGGCCTTACAAACAGTGTGTGGTGATAGACATTGGCCTTACAAACAGTGTGTGGTGATAGACATTGGCTTTATATACAGTGTGGGGAGATAGACATTGGCCTTACAAACAGTGTGGGGTGATATACATTGGCTTTATATACAGTGTGGGGAGATAGACATTGGCCTTACAAACAGTGTGGGGTGATAGACATTGGCCTTATATACAGTGTGGGGTGATAGACATTGGCCTTATATACAGTGTGGGGTGATAGACATTGGCCTTATATACAGTGTGGGGTGATAGACATTGGCCTTATATACAGTGTGGGGTGATAGACATTGGCCTTATATACAGTGTGGGGTGATAGACATTGGCCTTATATACAGTGTGGGGTGATAGACATTGGCCTTATATACAGTGTGTGGTGATAGGCATTGGCCTTATATACAGTGTGGGGAGATAGGCATTGGCCTTATATACAGTGTGGGGTGATAGACATTGGCCTTATATACAGTGTGGGGTGATAGGCATTGGCCTTATATACAGTGTGGGGAACAATTGATGAACTAAACATCTTGCAAGTTTCACAGTCAGGAAGTCTTGTTACCATCAGGGGAAATAACCCCTGACACAGATTTAGGTGTCAGTCCACAAACACAATGTCATTGTACACTGGTTTGAGGCACATTGTTACAAAGAAAGACATGAATTCATCAAAGTAGTTCGGGGTAGTGTCAGGGGGGTGAGCTGGAGAATTGTCAAAATGTTCATTACCTCTCAACCCTACCATCCAACTTCTGTCGTCAATCTGTCCTGTTGAACAGAGCAGCAGCAGTCCCAGGATGAAAAGTGTGAATTGCACCACTTCAGATCTGATCGTCCTCCGGGTTGCCCACCTACCGGCAGCGGGATCTGTGGATCTAGGTGTCCTTTTCAGCAATCCTGACTGCAGTTGGAGTGGTCAGCAGCACTTGGTATGGTCCCCTCCACCGTGGTTAGTGCCAGTGCTTTCGTCTCAGACACTTCATCACAATCCTGTCGCCAGGTGAGATCTTTGCAGCTGTCCTCCCTTTAGCTCGGGCAGGGAAGCTTGTACCTCTGTATAGATAGAACTAAACAAAACTCTGAAGTCTATCATATACTTTACCAATTGGTCATCCACACCCGTCAAGATAAACTGGACCTGTTTCACCGGCGCGTTGTCCATCTTCATCGGCTTTCCTGTAAGTATTTACCCTAACAGGGAGAAAGTTCGATAAAATCCATCGTCAAGTGACTGAAAGGCATTTCTAGTGTTGGGTGAACTGGAATAGGCATGGGTGCAGCTCTTCACAAATAGAACATTGTTTACAAAAAAATGCAGCAAAATTAGTAAACCCAAATGTATGGCAATATCTATTAACATATTTACACATCCCCCCTTTGACTCATAGTCCAAACCCCCCTTTTGACTCATGGTCCAAACTATGTGACAATATTGCAAGGTAGGGAAAAGCCACTGGAGGGAGTACAGGGAGGCTGCCGTTCCAGGCACCATCAGAGGGATCACTCGTGTTCGTTGCCAACGTTTATTTTCCACTGCATCTGTTAATTTTCCCTGTTGTAGCAAAGAGACATCAAAGGAAAGAGAGGTGACAGGGTCAATGCACAACATCAGAAGGAGAGGGCAGGTAGGGAAATCAGCAGCCGCTTTCGCTGTACAGTCTGCAACAACATATCCTAGGGAAACAGGGTCAGTGTGTTTAGTATGAGCTGCACATTTACTAATTGCAAGTGTGGAGGGCAGGAGTCTCATGCAGTTCTTTAACAATGTTATGGGGTGCGATTGGTTTACCAGTTGAGGTGAGGAAACCACAATGTTGCCACAGGGTTCCAAAAATGTGACAGACACCCAAAGCGTACAGAGAGTCAGTGTACACTGTGAGGGACTTCCCTTTCCCAACACACAGGCAAGAATGAGAGCACACAGCTCTGCTGCCTGTGCAGAGAAGTGGGAGGGCAGAGAAGAAGTCTGGTTGCCTCAATACTGTGGATTGTGCACACAGCATAGATGCACCTGGATCACCTGATGAAGAACATTTAGCACAACCATCAACAAAACAGATTAGATCACTGTTAGAAATTGTGGAGATCAGGGAGTGGTTTACACAAGAGGTCAACCACCTCACTGCAGTCATGTTCATGACCATCAGACTGTATGGGGAGTAAGGCTGCAGTTTAAAACAATACCTTGTTTCAGAGTAACATGAAGTAACACATTCTGCCAATGTAGCAGCCTTGCGGGGGTGCGATGTGCTGTCCTTGCCTGTGAGATAAGGGAGAAGACAGAATGAGGCACTTGAACAGTTAAGGGCCGCATAGCTACAATGTCAACACAGGCCAACACTTCCCGTCCGTTGCTGCCGCCACAGAGCGGAGGCAAGGGAGCAGTGCACGTGCAACAGTATTGAGACGTTTCCAGTAGAAACCAACAGGTACAGGTGGGAACAGCCCCCCTGCTCAACAGAGAGGTCAAGATTTTGCCAATGCCGATATGCTTTGTGGGGCCGATATGTGCCTTCAGGAGAGACTGCCACACGTGTCGCTCCTCTCATCTTCCATAGCATCTCCACTGTTGGTTAAGGGCTTGTAAATAAGCATTTCACGGTAAGGTCTACACTTGTTGTATTCGGTGCATGTGACAAATAAAGTTACATTTGACGTAATATCATATTTATAATTTGCCCATAAACAGTCCGGAACCTGAGACAACAGTGAGCTGTCAGGGGCGGGCTGGTTAGGTTCAAGGGGAACATGAACTTCATTGTCCCCTCTGTGCACATATGTCCTGTGAGCCCCAACCACAGAGGAGAATTCTCTCCCATCTGGCTGAGCCTCTCAGTCTGTTGCCAACCTCACACCCCTCACCCATGTACCAAATTCTTCCCATCATTCTTCTTGAATGATGACTCACCAGCTTAGTAAAATATCGACTGAGCCATCACTGACCCCCAACTCCTGTGGACGTCAGGTGGGTACTTCTGTTCCCTCATTTGACGAGGAGGAATTTACCCTAGACTCACAGCGCAGTGAGCTTCTGCCGGCAGTTTGCCCTCAGAGCCGCAGGTCAACGATATGTCAGTCCCATCTGTGGTGCCAAATTGTGGTGGATATTCAAACTAAGATTCTTTGTTTATCTGAGCTCAGGAGAATAGCGGAGTTACACAATGCAGTGCAGACAGTCTGAATTCAGAAGCATTGGTTGATAAGCACATATCTTTCTAGTTTCTGTTCTTGGGCAGAAAGTCTGGTTGACTTGAAAAACATGCTGGTTGACTTGACAAGACGAACTGGCAACAGACAAACAGGGAACTCCGGAATAAATTCCCAGGGACTAATGGGGAAAACGGGTGACACCTGGAGGTGGGTGGAGACAATCACAAAGACAGGTGAAACAGATCAGGGCGTGACAGGACAACGAGTGGGTAAGAGGAAATCCGTCATTTTGATCAAGACATTAATGAGCGAGATAGGATAGACATAGTCAAAATAACTACTTGTTCATCACTTTTGAAATGAACAGCGAAACAATTCAGAATATGGGCTGTTTTTACAGTTCTCTCTGTACACCAAGTCATAACCCTACAATAAATGAAGGCAGTATATAAGGAGACATGAAAGCACTTACAATATTTGATGATTACGTTTCTTCTAAAACAGGCTATAGTTACATGTGCACCACCAAGTCAGAGCAGTAGAGTTATGAGGGGGAAATGGACCAAATAATTAGGGTGAGGCACGTGTGCTACTAACATCTTACCACACAACATACACTTAATGTATGTATACTGTAGCTAAGAAAGTAATACTATCTACCTGGCAATTTACATCATTTATGCAGCAGCATACAATACAGCATACAATACATTTTTGTGCTGTTCTCACTTGAACAGGAAATTGGCATGGCGGTGCTTCCTCTGGGCACATTTTGTCATCAAACTATGTCATTTATGATTCATGGTGCTTCCAAGACAACTGGGAATTCGAAAAAACAAAAACAAGGTTGAATCATTCCAAGTTCCCGACTTGGATGACCATTCAAAACTTATTTTCCCAGTCGGAGCTCGAGTTCCCAGTTGTCTTGAACTTGGCAGAAGTCATGCTGGATTGACAGCATGGCCAATGTATTCAACCTTTCTGGCCCATGCTGTTGAATGTTTGTCCTTCACTCCACTGAATAGCAGGTCAGTGATTACCATGCAACGCTTGCAGTTAGACACTGATTCCTTCCAAACCACTCATTGTTGAATTTGCGATTTCCAACTACATATGACAAGGTTGAAAATGATTTGCCAGTAGATTGTCGAATTGATTCATGATGACTACTTGTCTAGCTTGCTAGCTATGATTTGTAAGATATGTTGACATGATCAGTCCAATCAAAGCTCAAGCTCTTTCCCTAGCTCTTCCCGTAGATTTTACGGTGGCATAATGTCCCCATGAGTGACAGAACACTGAGCCAATCACAGCGCAACTAGAGAACATTACCAACCCCTACGCTCCGTATTTTCCGCTGGCTGTCCCACCACCACAGAAAGCATTGAGCTAGTATGAAACACTTGCATTTTTGGAGCTGCCTTACTAGAGAAAGCAAAAAAGAGACAATGTTTGTATGCGGCTTTATTAACTTTTTGTTTTACATTGTTTGCAAACTGATATGCGGCAGGTATTAATGCTAAAGTAACATGCAAAACAGACATTTATTTATTTATTATAAGCTAACCAGGTGGGGCTCAAAACAGCCCTGAGTGACGGGTCGCCACTGTTTCTATTTATAATTCCTTCCTCAGAACTTTCTTGATTGCCTATTACTGTAACTCAACTATAGTCTCTTGCATTTATTTTTGGAGTCAGATAAACATTTGAATATGATAACTGCATAGTCTTATTATGGGTCACATGTAAGGCATACAGTATATAATATGCATACATATCACGTTTTACAGTAACTCACTACAGTAAATGGTAACCCCGACATGATATATCTGACGGATACTTTGGACTAAATTGGAGTTTATTCCAATAGATTCCACAAAATAAAATTAAACCATGCATGAGGGAGAATATGCAAGCAATTTATATTTTTGAGTTATGGCAATTGACGATTATTAATGATTTGTCTCAAAAGCTGTTTAAAAAAGGCATGAATGTATAATATGCATACATATCAAAAATGTCCCCACCACACTGTTCATATGGGCCGAGCCCCTCCACGATTGGCTGTTTGGGATGTGTTATTCACATAGTGGGCTTGAGATTGAAGTGTGCAGAGATGGATAGTTTATTTAAAGCCTGAGTGAAGAGACCCCTTTCTAGTGAGTTATTTATTTACATATTCTTTCTGTTAACTGGTTGTAGTGTCACTGGCTGATAATACTTAGAGGCTATGCATTTTGATCAGGATGCCTCTACTGTAAGTGGAACAGAACAGAGGGAAAGGGAGGGATGAGGCGGAACATTTTATTGTTGGTGATAAGTTGCCTCTTGTTTCAGGTGCAGTTGATTTACGGCTCCTGATAACAATCTTGTTTGAGGAGAAATCAAATTACAATGTCTCATATGTTGTGCTGGTTGTGGTGGCGGCCGTGCTTGTGTGTGAGTGCGTGCGTGTGCATATGTGTGTGTGTGTGTGTGTGTGTGTGTGTGTGTGTGTGTGTGTGTGTGTGTGTGTGTGTGTGTGTGTGTAAGAAGGTCTAGTCCATCCATGGGTTGTTGTTGCATTCATTATTTACTGAACGCATAATGCATTCAATAGGAGCTATACAAAAGTTTTTTATTTATTACATTTTTTAAGAAACACATCCACTGAAACAAAGTATTTCTCATCTGTGATACTGTGAATGTCTTGTTTGTGTGAGAAAGTATCTTCTCCTTTATTCTCCATTCATTGTCACTCTCCCTTTTCTCCCTCCCTCTCTCTGTGTTCCAGGCAGGATGGAGTGGCAGGGGGCCCTTCCTTAGGATCATGCCTTCGTAGAGCTCCTGCTTCCTGGGCTTCCCAGAGAGCTGGACATTCAACAGCTGCTCAAAAACACAGAGGACAAAGTCAAGCTCAATGCCTGCAGGTCAGTATCTCTTAGAACCGCTATAACTAGGACTCAGGGCCCGTAATCACCAATTGTCTGATCTAGGATCAGGTCTAGGATCAGGTCCCCCCTCTTATTCTTAATGATTTAAAAGTCTAAACTGATTCTAGATCAGCACTGAGATGCTTTATGAATATGGGCTCTGGTCAGGTTATGTGGTCAAGTGAAACTCCCGGCCCTAATGCTTCTATTGGAATGTGAGCACAGCCAGCGAAGGTTCCATGCAGCAGAGGATGAGGTCAGAGTTGGGCACTATGCCATCTGGTGGAATGAGCAGTATTCTTGGTAGAAAAAGGAGCTTGTCATCCCGAGAAGCTTTGTTGGTTGATGCGGTTGCCCAGAGGATCCATCTATGCCACACTGAGGTTCTCTTACTGTCGAAGTCCTTCTGACAGGAGGTGAAACTCGAGAGTTTGGACACTCACACACGCACACACAAACACACGCACGAACGCACGCACACACACACACACACACACACACACACACACACACACACACACACAAACACACACACACACAGGCATAAATAAGCAGACAGACAGGGACACACAGGCACACACATACACACACACACACCCAGGCACACTGTCACGCACACATGTACGAATTTACACACACATTCAGTTTTGAGCTGACATGTCCCAATTCTTGTCCTTGTGCTCCTCTGTAGATGGGCACATTTGAAGTGGATTCCCAGACTGAATAATGTGTTGTATTCAAGACATTAACATTGAGAAGAGGGTTATTCCACCTCAAAAAGCACAAGAAATAGGATTTAGACACCCACCATTATTCTGATATTGTTTCTGTAGTTGGTAACAGATACGATTAGAATTCCTGAAACATTATTATGATCTCTAAGATATTAAGCTAATTCATTGCACCCAAATTGGACAATTTCAACGTATAGGATTCAGATAATATTCTATAAATGTACCCAACATCCGATTTGGACCAAATGTCTTCCTAACAATGACTAAGACACAAAGGAATCCCCCCCAAAAGAATGTAAAAGCCACCCACGGACTCCCCACACCAATCCCACCCCAACAACCAATATACAGTATCAGTTCTCTGTGTTTGGCAAGTATTATGAAGCTGCTGCTTGGAGTTTTGCTTCCCTTGCATTATTACTTGAAGTCGCTTGCATTATTTACCTTAAAGTAGTCGGAAAGTACCATGTTTTGACCACTAGATGTCACTGTTCCTGCTATGCTACCACACTCTTATCAATTTTGCTGGTCTCTTGTGTTTATTAAATAGATCACAACATTTCCTTTGCAACTTTGGGTAGAAAAACAAATACATCTGGCTCATTATGAAAATGTACAGATATTACAGCTGAATTTGAGGAGTGAATGGTTTTTAAAACGCTCCTCATTTACATTTAGATATTTTGTGAGCTTTAAGACAATTCCGTCTAAAAAAGCCACGAAGCAGAGACTTCAAGCGTTAGAAAATGCACTAATCTCAATGTGCCCTTTACAATGAAGAGATCTTTCTCCAACCCATATGAAAGAACATGCTTTTACCGTAATAATTCAGATAAATATCCTCTGATTGACTGTCTCCCTTTTATTGTGTTTCAATACTGATACCCGTTCAGAGTATTCCATCCATTTATGACACAGCATGATAACAATATCTGCTTATAGTAAAGGAGTGAATCATAACTTAAGATATGTGCCTGTCTGGACTAGCATAGACAGTTTAAGCATACATTTTAATCATATCCCATCTTGGGATTTATACATGAAGGGGAACCTTACACCTTCTTTCCAATTTGTAAGTCGCTCTGGATAAGAGCGTCTGTTAAATTACTTAAATGTAATGTAATGTAATGTTTTCTCACCACATTCCACTGACTATTTTTGAGGTGTGTGAACACCACTTTGATGGCAACCTCTGCTCCAATATTACCATAGTATTCTTGCCCCCCCCCCCCCGCATGGGCTGGCTCGACAGGCCACACGATTTTATGTCTGTCGTTCGTTCTCTCTCTTTGAAAACACACGACACTCAGGACAGGGTTACATGGAGGAGGCTCTCAATGTTTTGATGGAAATATTGAGAGAGAGGAACCAGATGAGATGGGGCATAGGGACGGAGGGAGATAGAGAGGGCGAAAGAGAGATGGATAAATCTAGCTATATTTCAGCTCTTTTATCCTTTGTGCTGCTGTGAGGGCGAGGACAGACGATGAGGGACAGGCTAAATGTGGCGGCTGAACAAAGCCTCTCACTCTGGCACCATTAGCCTAGCGTCTGTGTCTCATCCCCTGTTTTTTCACCCTCTTTTTTGAGGGGGGGGGGGGGGGGGTGAAATAAATAAAGATTCCACATCTTGAAACGAAAACCCTTTGGTAGGTAATTCAAGGCTTATTACTGAAGGCCAAACCATTGTTCTGCCTTCTAAACATTAAAGGCTTATTTTGTGTTCCCGTGGAGATGGGAGAGGGATAACCATTATGAGAACAAAGGGAATAGGGAATTGGGCAAAAAATAAGGCGATCCACACTCTGTCTGCACCTCTGGTCAGTCAGCCTTGGATTCATTTCAGCCCATTTGAGGCTCCAGTCAAATAGTACTTCCACCAGGGTGGGCCTCTGTTACACACGCGCACACACAGTCACACACACACACCTGCTGCCTAATCTACTTATCAGTGTCTGGGACAAGTTATGGAAGGAAGAGAGTAAGGGGATGCGGGACGGCGAGGGGAGAGAGGGAGAAAGAGAGAAAGAAAGAGACTGAGCTGCCACTGCCCCGCTCCCATGAAGGAAGGCTTTAACCAGTGTGTGGGTCAGACTGGCTGGCCCGCTCCCATGAAGGAAGTGTCTGGGTCAGACTGGCTGGCCCGCTCCCATGAAGGAAGGCTTTAACCAGTGTGTGGGTCAGACTGGCTGGCCCACTCCCATGAAGGAAGGCTTTAACCAGTGTGTGGGTCAGACTGGCTGGCCCGCTCCCATGAAGGAAGGCTTTAACCAGTGTGTGGTTCAGACTGGCTGGCCCGCTCCCATGAAGGAAGGCTTTAACCAGTGTGTGGGTCAGACTGGCTGGCCCGCTCCCATGAAGGAAGGCTTTAACCAGTGTGTGGGTCAGACTGGCTGGCCCACTCCCATGAAGGAAGGCTTTAACCAGTGTGTGGGTCAGACTGGCTGGCCCACTCCCATGAAGGAAGGCTTTAACCAGTGTCTGGGTCAGACTAGCTGGCCCGCTCCCATGAAGGAAGGCTTTAACCCGTGTGTGGGTCAGACTGGCTGGCCCACTCCCATGAAGGAAGGCGTTAACCAGTGTGTGGGTCAGACTGGCTGGCCCGCTCCCATGAAGGAAGGCTTTAACCAGTGTGTGGTTCAGACTGGCTGGCCCGCTCCCATGAAGGAAGGCTTTAACCAGTGTGTGGGTCAGACTGGCTGGCCCGCTCCCATGAAGGAAGGCTTTAACCAGTGTGTGGGTCAGACTGGCTGGCCCGCTCCCATGAAGGAAGGCTTTAACCAGTGTGTGGGTCAGACTGGCTGGCCCGCTCCCATGAAGGAAGGCTTTAACCAGTGTGTGGGTCAGACTGGCTGGCCCGCTCCCATGAAGGAAGGCTTTAACCAGTGTGTGGGTCAGACTGGCTGGCCCGCTCCCATGAAGGAAGGCTTTAACCAGTGTGTGGGTCAGACTGGCTGGCCCGCTCCCATGAAGGAAGGCTTTAACCAGTGTGTGGTTCAGACTGGCTGGCCCGCTCCCATGAAGGAAGGCCTTAACCAGTGTGTGGTTCAGACTGGCTGGCCCGCTCCCATGAAGGAAGGCTTTAACCAGTGTGTGGGTCAGACTGGCTGGCCTGCTCCCAGCTCTCAGATGTCAGAGATTTGCCTAAGAGCTGTTCCCTAATTGAAGGAGATAGGCTGGCAACGGGCCCGGCTCCCCAAATTGAAATGCTGTAATCCATTATGTTTCATCAAATGGGACACATTAGAGGCCAGCAGAAAAAGGCCTCTAATGAAGTGTCAGTGCAGGCCAAGGGCCGCCGACGCCTTTCAGCAAGTGGCTTACACTAGCTTACACTTGTGTGTGTGTGTGTGTGCCTGCCAATCTATCTCCTAGTTATATCTGTGTGTCTGTGTCTGTGTGTGTGTGTGTGTGTGTGTGTGTGTGTGTGTGTGTGTGTGTGTGTGTGTGTGTGTGTGTGTGTGTGTGTGTGTGTGTGTGTGTGTGTGTGTGTGTGTGTGTGTGTGTGTGTGTGTGTGTGTGTGCGTGCGGTCTCTGTGGCAAGGTTGAGGGAGGGCACTAAGTGGGCCACAGGCAGGACGAGGGAGGATCCATTTTCAGGCTGTTCATTGAACCCCATTCACTCTCATTCTAGTGTAGAATGGGGCCCTTTGATGGGGCAAATATTTGGTTCCCAGGTGGCCGGTCTGGTTTGGAGCTGGGGATTATTTGAAAGGGAAAGGGATCTCTTCCTGACCCTCCTCTGCTCTCCTCTCCCTGGAGCGCGACAGACAGCCCACCCACACTAAATTAATTTTGACAAGGAACTTAAGATAAAGTCAAATCACTGACTAATCACAGGATTGGTCACAGAGCTGTGAAATGTATTTAAAAAAAGCCATCCGATCACTCCTTTCTTTGGGGAGAGAGGGTGGGAAGGAGGGGTGGTGGTGGGGCCAGGCTGTATTGCAATTTCTTTCTATAGCCCAATCTGAAAAACGATTCGATTTTTTTGGGGTGAGTAAGGAGTAAAGGAGATGATTGACATGTTTGTCGAGATATCCTAAAGAAACCTCTTCTCCACTCATCTCTCAGCTTTTTGTTCAGCTTTAACTTAGTGGTCTTCTCCACCTCTGCTCTGTCCGTTTAATATTTTGACATGGAGAATTGACCGGCGTTCTTTTCTGTATCTTCAATTTTTGCCAAAATGTTTGTTTCTTTCTCTGACCAGCTTCTTCTTTGTCTCTATCTCTCTGTATTAGCTGTCTCTATCTCTCTGATTTAGCTGTCTCTATCTCTCTGTATTAGCTGCCCCTATCTCTCTGTATCAGCTGTCTCTATCTCTCTGCATTAGCTGTCTCTATATCTCTGTATTAGATGTCTCTATCTGTCTATATTAGCTGTCTCTATATCTGTATTAGCTGTCTCAATTTCTCTATATTAGCTGTCTCTATCTCTCTGTATCAGCTGCCCCTATCTCTCTGTATCAGCTGCCCATATCTCTCTGTATCAGCTGTCTCTATCTCTCTGTATTAGCTGTCTCTATCTCTTTGTATTAGCTGTCTCAATCTCTCTGAATTAGCTGTCTCTATATCTCTAAATTAGCTGTCCTCATCTCTCTGTATCGGCTGTTCCTATCTTTCTGCATCAGCTGTCTCTATCTCTCCGCATTAGCCGTCTCTATCTCTCTGCATTAGCCGTCTCTATCTCTCTGCATTAGCCGTCTCTATCTCTCTGCATTAGCCGTCTCTATCTCTCCTCATTAGTTGTCGCAATATCTTTGCATTAGCTGTCGCTATCTCTTTGCATTAGCTGTCCCTATCTCTTTGCATTAGCTGTCTCTATCTCTCTGCATTAGCTCTCGCTATCTCTCTGCATTAGCCGTCTCTATCTCTCTGCATTAGCCGTCTCTATCTCTCTGCATTAGCTGTCTCTATCTCTCTGCATTAGCCGTCTCTATCTCTCTGTATTAGCCGTCTCTATCTCTCTGCATTAGCTTTCTCTATCTCTCTGCATTAGCTGTCTCTGCCTCTCTGCATTAGCCGTCTCTATCTCTCTGCATTAGCTGTCTCTATCTCTCTGCATTAGCTGTCTCTACCTCTCTGCATTAGCCGTCTCTATCTCTCTGCATTAGCTGTCTCTACCTCTCTGCATTAGCTGTCTCTACTTAGCGTTAGCTGTATCGATCTCTCTGCATTAACTGGCTCTATCTCTCTGCAGCTTGTGAGCTGTGTGCAGTGAAAGTAATTGTGGTTGAGGCTAATCCCATAGAGTTGATTAATTTTCAGGTAGTTCCCACACCTCGGGGCTAAAGGTGGGGCATTGTGGAGAGCTGGGAGGGGAGGACTCCTTCACATAGTCCACACACCCTGAGTTCGCCCCCCAGTCTGGCAGGTGGCACACACACATTAAATCAAACTAACTCCTACAGTGAACCTTCAAAGCTGGAATGAGCAGAAAAGAGAGAGTGGTGGGAGAGAAGTAGGGTGTGTGTGTGTGTGTGTGTGTGTGTGTGTGTGTGTGTGTGTGTGTGTGTGTGTGTGTGTGTGTGTGGCCATATGACGCCCCGGCGTCTTTCTACACTTCCGGTCAGAAGTTCTAGAACACAGACTCATTCAAGGGTTTTTCTTTATTTGTGCTATTTTCTACAATGTAGAATAATATTGAAGACATCAACACTATGAAATAACACATATGGAATCATGTAGTAACCCAAAAAGTGTTAAACAAATCAAAATATATTTTATATTTAAGATTCTTCAAATAGCCACCCTTTGCCTTGATTACAGCTTTGAACTCTTGGCATTCACTCAATCAGCTTCACCTGAAATGCTTTTCCAACAGTCTTGAAGGAGTTTCAACATATGCTGAGCACTTGTTAAAACATTCCAGGAAAGCAACCAACAAGTGCTCAGCATATGTGGGAACTCCAGGTGAAGCTGGTTGAGATAATGCCAAGAGTGTGCAAAGCTGTCATTAAGGCAAAAGGTGGCTATTTGAAGAATCTCAAAGATAAAATATATTTTGTTTTGTTTTATACTTTTTTGGTTACTACATGTTTCCTTATGTGTTATTTCATAGTTTTGATGTGTTCACTATTATTCTACAATGTAGAAAATAGTGCAAATAAAGAAAACCCTTGTATGAGTAGGTGTTCTAGATCTTTTGACCGGTAGTGTATATAAGGAGGGAAAGGGAGTAAAATGGTGTGTTTCGATGGAGTTGAGGAGGCAGACTGAAGGCCCAGATGGAAGCTCATTTAAGACCCACTGTGTGAGTAAAGCCCTGGGGGGAGCCCAGAACACACATTCACATTTACGACTAACATCAAATAGACTGACTTTATCTGCCTCTCATATCACTCACATTAGACCATTCACACAGTAATAGCAACAGCTAGAAATGTGGGGCTAAAACAAATGTCAGCCGTAATTGATTTGGTTGGTAGAGTGGAACTAGTGATTTCTTGTTCTGTGTTATATAGAGAGCAATATTAATGGCATCTTTTTGTAGACACTAACGGAGGCTAACTCCGCCATGGCTCGTTGGCCAAAGCCTATGGGGAAATTAATGGGTTTTTTGGAGGGCTTCTGGATAAACGCAGAAAGTAAGGTCTGTAGTAAACACAGGCTTAGGAGATCTTATACGTTTTGTTCTATGAGATAATCTTCATCAGCTGTTTTGAAGCATTTATGTAATCAAAACAAGCACATAACGGCTTCATAATTCATACAGGTCATGCTAACTGACTGATATTATCTCACAGAAGAAAACATATAAGATATTCTAAGCCTGTGTTAACATCAGACCTGATTTTCGGGCCATTATTCCAAAACCCAATTCTTTCCCTATTGACTTGACCCATTTTTCATTTATTTATCCATTATTTACCAGGTAAGTTGACTGAGAACACGTTCTCATTTTCAGCAACAACCTGGGGAATAGTTACAGGGGAGAGGAGGGGGATGAATGAGCCAATTGTCACCTGGGGATTATTAGGTGATCGTGATGGTTTGAGGGCCAGATTGGGAATTTAGCCAGGACACCGGGGTTAACACCCCTACTCTTACGATAAGTGCCATGGGATCGTTCATGACCTCAGAGAGTCAGGACACCCGTTTAACGTCCCATCCGAAAGACGGCACCCTACACAGGGCAGGGGCATTGGGGCATTGGGATATTATATATTTTTTTTAGACCAGAGGAAAGAGTGCCTCCTACTGGCCCTCCAACACCACTTCCAGCAGTATCTGGTCTCCCATCCAGGAACTGACCAGGACCAACCCTGTTTTAGCTTCAGAAGCAAGCCAGCAGTGGTATGCAGGGTGGTATGCTGCCAGCAGTGGTATGCAGGGTGGTATGCTGCTGGCAAATAGGAATGGCAGGACAAACCAGAAGTAAGTGGTTTTTAGGAAGACAAAGTTTCCAGTTCTATTGCTTTATTTGGTGGATCAAACCATGCATACGTACTCAGTGATATGCTGACTAGATTATTATGCACAAGAAAACCTTTCTCTCGATTTCGTTTGATCCTGTCATACTTGAACCCAGTGACATCCAAGATAAGGCCATAGAAGCCATACAATAAAATTTAAAAAACAGCAATTAAAATGCTGTCAGCGTTTCTCACACAAGCTGTTAGTGACGGGAGTTAGTTGGAGCTAGTGTTGTTTTACAACTAGCTCTGGGTGATCATTCTCCTGACTGGGAGAGTTTCAATTCCCTCCAACACAACCTATCACCACTCTGATGTCCTCTGTGGTTTCACAAACACACCACCACTGCCCCAAAGTATTCAGGCTTTCTGTCAGTCCGCACCTTAGCATCAAATAAATAATGAAATATTCTGTGTGTACAGTATGTTTATATAGAGCTTTCCTCTAGCCAACTAAAAGCAACGCAGTATTCAAACCACAGCCATTTAGATACAGATCGTTAAAGTCTATCATGTTTTATGCCTCACGTTTTCCCCCTGGAATGAAAGTGTCAGTATTTAATGTGTCATCATTGGAAGACATCTGGATGTGTGCATCATGGTCTGGGAGCGGACAGGAGGTGCTTTATAGGCCTGGGGTGGTGGATGAGCTGGGTGCTAGTAAACTGGAGCTGTTTCCTTTTCTCTCTCTCTCTCTCTCTTATTCCCTCCTTCCCTACATCCCTCACTCCCTCTCTCTCTCAAACACACGCACGCACACACACACACACACACACACACACACACACTAGCATTGTGCTAGCATTGATTTGCATGGAAACTACTAAACATGTTGAGCCCGCGGATGTCATTTCTAATCTGTCACATTAAAGGGGAGACAGAATTGCTGATGCAGTCTGTTAATATGGAAAGCCTGCCTGCCTGTGTGTGTGTGTGTGTGTGTGTGTGTGTGTGTGGCGAGGAGATGACAGAGACGTGACACTGGGAGACGAGCCTGTATCAGACGTCTGTAACACGACTTCACACCAGACACTCAGTGCACACACACTCACACCCAGCAGGGATATATTGATGTCTGTGTTCATTACCGCTGATGTGTCTCTCTCAGGGTTTGGGGATATGTGTGTGTGTGTGTGTGTGTGTGTCTGTGTGTGTATGGCCATATGTGTTTACGTGTGTTCGGGGGGTACAGTACTGTTATGGGGTATGTGATGGCAGTGACAGTCAGAGGTTTACTGTGAGTGGCATGTCTCTGTCCCTTTCCAGGATTGAGCAGTGTCTGAAGGAACTGCAGGGGAAGATGGGTGAGTCCTGGACGGCGGAGTGTCCGCCCAGCCCCACAGAATGTCTGCAGTGGTTTAACCCACAGAAACCAGCACTGTCAGGCCTGTCGCCACGGGATACCAAGAGCGTCTTGACTTCCTGAAAGCTGTGGTAATAATCAGTGGTGTAAAATATTTCAGTAAAAATACTTGAAAGTACTTGAAAGTACCACTTAAGTCGTTTTTATGGGTATCTGTACTTCACTTTGCTATTTATATTTTTTTACAACTTTTACTTCACTACATTCCTAAAGAAAACAATTTACTTTTTACTCCATACATTTTTCCTGACACTCAAAATTACTCGTTACATTTTGAATGCTTAGCAGGTCAGGAAAATTGTGTAATTTACACACTTATCAAGAGAACATCCCTGGTCGTCCCTACTGCCTCTGATCTAGCGGACTCACTGAAACATTAAAACACTTTGTTTGTAATACCTTAGTGTTGGAGTGTGCTCCTGGCAATCCGTAAATAAATAAAAAACCAGGAAATGGTACTGTCTGGTTTGCTTAATATAAGGAATTTGAAATTTGAACTTTTTCTTTTGATACTTAAGTATATTTTAGCAATAATATTTACTTTTGATACTACCGTTCAAAAGTTTGGGTTCACTTAGAAATGTTATTGTTTTTGAAAATGCTTTTGCATTTTTTTTGCTGAGTTGCAGAGTTGCAAAGAAAAAGCCATATCTCAGACTGGCCAATAAAAAGAAAAGATTAAGATGGGCAAACGAACACAGACACTGGACAGAGGACCTCTGCCTAGAAGCCCAGTATCCTGGAGTCGCCTCTTCACTGTTGACGTTGAGACTGACGTTTTGCGGGTTCTATTTAATGAAGCTGCCAGTTGAGGACTTGTGAGGCATCTGTTTCTCAAACTGGAAACACTAATGTACTTGTCCTCTTGCTCAGTTGTGCACCGGGGCCTCCCACTTCTCTTTCCATTCGGGTTAGAGCCAGTTTGCCCTGTTCTGTGAAGGGAGTAGTACACAGCGTTGTACCAGATCTTCAGTTTCTTGGCAATTTCTCGCATGGAATAGCCTTCATTTTTCAGAACAAGAATAGACTGACGAGTTTCAGAAGAAAGGTCTTTGTTTCTGGCCATGTAATCGGACCCACAAATGCTGATGCTCCAGATACTCAACCAGTCTAAAGAAGTTTTATTGCTTCTTTAATCAGAACAACAGTTTTCAGCTGTTCTAACATAATTGCAAAAGGGTTTTCTAATGTGATCAATTTGCCTTTTAAATTGATAAACTTGGATTAGCTAACACAACGTGCCACTGGAACACAGGAGTGATTTTTGCTGATAATGGGCCTCTGTACACCTATGTAGATATTTCATAAAAAATCTGCCGTTTCCAGCTACAATAGTCATTTACTACATTGACAATGTCTACACTGTATTTCTGATCAATTTGATGTTATTTTAATGGACAAGAAATGTGCCTTTCTTTCAAAAACAAGGATATTTCTAAGTGACCCCAAACTTCTGAAAGGTAGTGTATATTTAAATCCAAATACTTTTAGTATTTTACTCAATTAGGATTTTACTCAGTGACTTTCACTTTTCCTTGAGTCATTTTCTATTAAGGTATCTTTACTTTTACTAAACTATGACAGTTGTGTACTTTTTCCAGCACTGATAATAAGACTTGAGGATGAGAGGGGGTGTGAACTTAAAATGCTCAACGATATATATTTCACTAGTCTGCTAAAATGTTCTTCCCACATCTACAAGTAAATGTAATCAGTTAACTTTAATTCTGAGCATTGCATTGTTTTGTTGCAAAAACCCATAACTGATCAATCTGATGAAAAAGGTGTGTTGATCATATTGATACCTCCGGGGTGACAGCGCTCGGGAGAGCCATGAGGTGTGGGACGAGGTGGGGCTCCATCTGCTGGACACACTGACCTCTCCCCGTCCCTCAGCGGATCCACTGCCTGCAGTAGCTCTTCTTCCTCTACCTGAACACTTTGTCCTGGAAACTGGATGCCATGACGGGAGAGAGTGTGAGAATACACTGAAGGACAACAGCACGATCAGCAGCGGCAAGGGAAGGAAGACACACATACACACTAAGAGACACACATCAGCGGTAATGAACACAGGCATCAATATATCCCTGCTGGGTGTGAGTGTGTGTGTACTGAGTGTCTGGTGTGAAGTGGTGTTACAGACGTCTGATACAGGCGCGTCTCCCAGTGTCACGTCTCTCTCATCCCCTCGCGGCAGGCAAGCAGGCAGGCAGGCAAGCAGGCAGGCAAGCAGGCAGGCAGGCAGGCAGGCAGGCAAGCAGGCAGGCAGGCAGGCAGGCAAGCAAGCAAGCAGGCAGGCAAGCAGGCAGGCAGGCAAGCAAGCAGGCAGGCAGGCAGGCAAGCAGGCAGGCAGGCAAGCAGGCAGGCCTTTCATATTAATAACAGAGCACAGTAAGGACCAAGGCTGCTGCAGGTCAGTGGAATAACCCGTCCCTCTCTGTGTGCTGTACCACACTCTGCTCACTCAGACCAGGTGCTGGAGAAGGAGCTCTGCTGCTTTATGTTAATTTAATTTCCACTCCTTTGAACACAGGTTGAGTTTTCAGTCTACTACTAGAGTGCTTCACTTAAGGGTTTCCTAAGCAACCAAGGGTAAAACGGGCAAAGATAACCTTGGTTTTGAGCACAGGCCTAGAGAGTAGAGGCCTTGTAGCCTATCCTTCACAGCTAAGGCTAAAGCTAAAGGTTGAGAGAGAGCCAAGCAATCATTGAATGGTTCCTTGTGTTATCAGCCTTGTGCAAGAGAGAGGAACAGAATGAAACAGATGAGAAGTGTTTATAGAAATTTGAAATAAAGTTATTTATCTTGTGAGAATCCTTTGTGGGAAGGAAATGGTGATGTACAGAGACTGGAGAACAGCAAAGCAGTACATGGTGTGTCACATTATTCCTCATACTCCATGTTTGGCTCTCTGATTGGCCTATTTATGGGATATACGGGGTAAACATCCACAAAGTACACTATGCCATTGTTTACTTTCCTAAAATGGTGCATATGTCAGGCTTACTTCCTTCTGGGGATGGGAAGTGGGCTTTTTACATCTCCTACACACAGCCTCTCCCTCCCTGCCTCTCTCCAACTCTCTCGCTCTCTGTCCCTCTCCTTAAACGTGAGATGAGAGAAGGCAGCCGGGGTAATTGGCCATGCGTCAGTTAACCTGTTTGATCACGTAATGCCGCGCGGCGGTGGCAGTGGGTACACGCTTACGAGCTGCTCAACAAACCGTCAAATGTAGCACCGGAGGCAGAACATTGCCCCAAAGGGTAGCAGCGCCCCCATCGTGTAACAACTATAAAGCCATGCGGTTTTTTGCCTCGTGTCGCTCGTGTCGTGTGAGTGCCTGCTCTACACTAGCAAAAGTGACTTGTTGGAACAACTTACATTAATTACTTCAAGTGGTATCACATAAATGAGTTCAGTTTTTTCACAGATAAATACAGAGAAATACTTTAAATGTAATTATTAGCTCAATGATACAATGTAAACCCCAAGATATGTTAAACTCAAATACTTCTCGTAAACTGAACTCAAAGTCAACGAAAAGTCATTATTACTTAAAAATGTTGTGCTACTGACACTAAATGAGAAGTCAAATCAACTTTTTGTAGGTTATGATAGCACATTCACTTTTAACCCAACATGCTCTACCGCAGGTAGATTTGTTTGTAATATCTGTGTTTTTGCATGTACATTGATTGATTAATCTTATGCTACACAAAGACACAGTGTAAATACCATATATTTTTCTAAACTAATCCAATCATTTAGTTACGTTTTTTGCTCCCATAACTGAAATGGTTGTTCCAGTTTAAATGGCTTAGTCTCTTCACACTATTCCTAACTATTCCTAAATCATTATGAATGCAGGTTGCGGGTGAATAAAAATTCCAAATATTGGATATCCTAGCTCTGGCTGGATTTTACAGTTTTTCTCAGTCGCTTTGGTGCATTTCTTAGATCAAAAGTGCAATTCTTGAAACTACTTGTACAAATTCCAAATCATCTAGTCACTTGTGCACATCATTAAAGCAATTTCAATTTCTTTTCTTCTTTTGAGCAAATTGCAATTGATAATGTACAAGTGTCAGCTTTTTTCCACATTATCAATTGCTCATGTCATGTTGATCAAAATGTAGTAGATGGTTCTCTGTTGAATAGTCTTACCCCTCAAAACATCTAGGCATTAGTTCCTTGCATAAGCCATTACATGCAAAATTGTTGAACTATTTGTCATAAACTGTCAAGCATAGTTTTACACATTTCTATTAGACCTTTTGTACAAAAACGTGAATTGATGAATCGTGCAGGTGAAATTGACCCTCACTCATGAAGGAATGTAAAGTGTTAGTTCAACCAACAATCAACCAGTTGTCTAAATTTCTCAAAGGTGCATCTCATGAAGAATCAATTGGCAAGCATATATAGACAGACCAAAAACACAGAGTTGCAATTTTCCAATAATGGATGGACCAGGAAATGAACAGGGTCAACAGCCAAGAGGAGGAGGAAGAAGAGGAGCAAGGATGCATGGTGGAAAAACAGAGGAAGAGGCAGAAGAGGACATAGGCACCACCCGGCACAGCCAGAAGAGGACTGGCCACCCCTCATACCCTGGTTCCTCTCTACCCAGCACAGCCAGAAGAGGACTGGCCACCCCACATAGCATGGTTCCTCTCTACCCGGCACAGCCAGAAGAGGACTGGCCACCCCACATAGCCTGGTTCCTCTCTACCCGGCACAGCCAGAAGAGGACTGGCCACCCCACATAGCAGCCAGAAGCCAGAGGACTGGCCACCCCAGAAGAGGACTGGCCTGGTTCCTCTCTACCCAGCACAGCCAGAAGAGGACTGGCCACCCCACATAGCCTGGTTCCTCTCTACCCAGTACAGCCAGAAGAGGACTGGCCACCCCACATAGCCTGGTTCCTCTCTACCCAGTACAGCCAGAAGAGGACTGGCCACACCACATAGCCTGGTTCCTCTCTACCCAGTACAGCCAGAAGAGGACTGGCCACCCCACATAGCCTGGTTCCTCTCTAGGTTTCTTCCTAGGTTTTGGCCTTTCTAGGGAGTTTTTCCTAGCCACCGTGCTTCTACACCTGCATTGCTTGCTGTTTGGGGTTTTAGGCTGGGTTTCTGTACAGCACTTTGAGATATCAGCTGATGTACGAAGGGCTATATTAATACATTTGAAGCACGGTGGCTAGGAAAAACTCCACAGTTACATTGACAACATGCCTAAACATTTTGACGACCTTGTTCGTAAACAATGACTCAATGACTTATCATTCTGATGACACTGACATGATCATTGGCATGAATATTAATATATGAGAGATCATTGGCATGAATATATAATATATGAGAGATGTACTAAGGATTTTTAGTGACTGACTAGCTTTAGAAACATATCTATTGTATATTGCAGTTTGTACAAATTGTTCTGAGAAATGCACTTATTATTTTGCACATGTTAGGGATGATGTGAAAAATGCACCAAAGCGACTGAGAAAAACTGTAATAGAGTATCACATTATGAGTCATAATACCCATAAAGCCTAGTGGAAAAACAGGGAAATGGTTCCAATAGTTTTTCCACCATTCAGTTGTTCCCAAAAGGGATTTTAGAAACACTTGAAATAAGGGCTGTGTTTCATTTAGGCTTACCCTGGCATGTTGTTTTCATAACCATATACATCTCTCTAGGACAAGGTCACTTTTATCAATACATTAACCTGTATTTACCCCCCAAAATGAAAAAATGAATGTGGCCATCATAAAGAACTACAAATGCCACGATGATCTGGATGAGATTGACGAATTGAGGCAAAGGTAAGAATCTCTGGATTAACTATCTAATGTTAGCTAAATGTAATAATTAATATATTGGGAACATGTTTTTAAATGAACAATTCTTTGAACTGTCTTGTGCAAGTTTTAAATTGACACAATACCTGTTAGTAAAGGTGTCAGCTAGAGATGACATGCAGGAGCTTGCAGGGATTTGTAGATTTTCATGATGTCTACTTTGATGCTAATTAGCATTCTCAAATCTTTTAGTAAATAGAGCTGAATATATTGATAAAAGTTACCTTGTCCTTGAGAGATTTACATGGTTATGAAAACATCATGCCATGGTAAGCCTACACGAAACACAGCCAGCATAATGTGACTTGCAGGTAGTGTTGCAAAATTCTGGTACATTTCCCAGGTTTTCCCAAAATCCCAGTTGGAAGATTCCTGATATCCTGCAACCAGGATTTTTTTTAAAACTGGGAATGTTGTTAAAGTTACTGATGTGTCCTGTAAACCATACGTTTCAGGCCACTGTATTAGGGTAAAGCTAGACCTCAAAATAAGGCCTTATGAGATATGTAGTGTGTTGCCATAAAGAGTTTAATTAATAATGATAATATTTGCCTACGAACTCACTTTGTGAAGGCCACAGACTGAAAATGAACAAATTCAACAACCTTGTCTCTGTCAGTAACAAATACAGTCATGGGTAGGAACTCTACAATTCACTTCAAAAGACAAGGTACACTGGAAAATTATATTGGAGGCGTGCCTTAGTTGCTCAAAAATGTCAAGTTGAAACAACTCAAATCTGGACCCTCAACAGTGCGTGTCAAACTCATTCCTATGAGGGCCGAGTGTCTGAGAGTTTTTGCTCCTCCCTTGTACTTGATTGATGAATTAAGATCATTAATTAGTAAAGAACTCCCCTCACCTTGTTGTCTTGATCTAAATTGAAAGGAAAAACCAAAACCTGCAGACACTCCTGTTCTACAGAGTCACAGTGGTGGGTTTCCTCAAAGGTTTTGAGTAATGACGGCGCATTAGGGTTTACAGTGTACTTGTATCATTAGATTATAATCAAATCAATAATTAATCTCAGTAAAATCTAATTTGACTGCAACTCAACTGCAATTTCTTGATTATTTGCTTTACAGAAAACTAAAATACAATGCAATTACAACCTTATAATTAGGCTTAAAGAAAAGCACATTAATTGATTGGAGTAACTTAACTGTGTTACTTCAATAGGTAGCATCTAATTGAATAAATTTCCTACAAATTAAAATATTAGGTTGCACTATAGAAATGATATCGGAGCTCTGAGGCATGCGTCGAAATCACTAAGCAGCTAACTTCGAAGCACGGTCGAAGCAGTGTCCATACTTGTATCACTTTAACAGAAGTACCTCAACCTTGACCTCTGAAGCTTTGTTTGATCATGTGTTTTTTCAAACCATGTGTTGCAAAAATGTGAGATCCCACAGATTTTTCCACAGTTCCACTGCTTCCTTTCATTCCAAGCTGTTTGAAGCAACGACCTCTACTGGAATGGCTTTCGGGCTAACCGGTCGGCAACAATAACAAGCTGAAAGCCAATAAACCACACCTCCAACTCTTCTGATAGGCTGATGCCACAACATTGCCCACACCTCTAATCAACAGTCCTGAATATGAGGTGTTGAAAGCAATTTCAAACCTTTCATTCAATAAAAAAAAATCTAATTGATCTGTCAAATTTATCATTGGATTTCAGGCAAGTTGAATAGAATAGGTTAAATGAACCAAAGTTACATTTTCTATTATTTCAATCAGTAAAAGCACTTCAGATGAACATCAGCCCCATCCCACTTTTTACAGTGTTATTGTGGGATGGGGATCAGGCCTGGGATGGGGAACGGGCCTGTGGGATGGGGAACGGGCCTGTGGGATGGGGATCGGGCCTGTGGGATGGGGATCAGGCCTGTGGGATGGGGATCAGGCATGGGATGGGGATCAGGCCTGGGATGGGGATCAGGTCTGGGGTGGGGATCGGGTCTGGGATGGGGATCGGGTCTGGGATGGGGATCGGGCCTGTGGGATGGGGATCAGGCCTGGGATGGGGATCGGCACTGTGGGATGGGGATCAGGTCTGGGATGGGGATCGGGCCTGTGGGATGGAGATCGGGCCTGTGGGATGGGGATCGGGCCTGTGGCATGGGGATCAGGCCTGAGATGGGGATCGGGCCTGTGGGATGGGGATCGGCCCTGTGGGGTGGGGATCGGGCCTGTGGGATGGGGATCGGGCCTGTGGGATGGGGATCAGGCCTGGGATGGGGATCGGGCCTGTGGGATGGGGATCGGGCCTGTGGGATGTGGATCGGGCCTGTGGGATGTGGATCGGGCCTGTGGGATGTGGATCCGGCAAAGTTTTTAGGGTCATATAAGTAAAAGACAACAGCATTCACCCAAACATAAATAGACCACCAAAGATACCATGGCCTAGTAGGTACAGTAGCTCATGTCATTTTCCACGTCTATGGTGGTTGTCTTTCAGGTTTACTGGTGGAGATCTGCAAGTGCTGCTGTAACAATGATGACATAAATAAAAACAGTATGCATCGCTTCCTTTTATGCATACATCTTCAGATCCTTATTGTCTCCCTGTGGCATGTTATTGTTTGTTTCTGCCTATCTATTTATGTGCTGTATTTTCCAGGGAGGGCAGAGGAGCCTGGGAGGCAGCCTGAGCCTGTGCTTCCTTCCCAGAGCTCTCCCAGGGGAGTGCAGTGTCTGGCATCAGCTACTGTCAAACCACTGAACCATTTAACAGTGTTCACGGAGAGATGTGGCAGTTCTTTTAACCCCTCTGTCTGAAAGGGAAGCTCTGACATTGTTCCTAGACAGATGTGAGGGTCTCAGCCCTGTGTAACCCTTCCTCCCCATCCCTCGCTCTCCTCCTGCTTTTCTTTTTCTTCTTCCCTTTCTCTCTCTTTCCTGGGAGTAATGGGGTGAGCAGTAGGACTCTGGAGTCTGCCAGACAGGTTGACTGGCCAGGAACAATGCAGGCTTTAAACCCTTACTACCACACCTCACTGCATCTGCACAGAAAAGGGCTGGCCAAGTGTGTGTGCGGCGTATAATTGGAGTTGTATGTGTAATTTCCATTATGTTTAACGATTACATAATTCAGCAGAAAATAGTATCTTACAGGCCTAACAGTATGTAAATAGCAGATTTTCAAAATGACATTAATAATTGCTTCCCAGTTTAAATATATTGTTACATTATAGAAACTGAAAACAGGTTTCATGAATACCATGAAAAGCAATACATCTGTTTTGCCTGCCTATATCTGTCTATAGACTTTCCATAACAATCACTTAGGTAGGGTAAAGTTCAGCTGAAGGTTCTTCATTCAAACATTGAATAACAACCCTGCATGCTCCCCTAGATTTGAATTCCATTCCCAGTTCCCAATATTTCTCCCATAAGGTGACTTGTTCCATGCCCTATAGAGGTATACAGAAGGGTTTGAACATGTATAGTAAGCACATTCCCCTTCTCCTCTTTCCCCCTTCCCTCCTTCCCTCGCTCTTTGAACTCACTCCTGTCAAAGCGCACCCAGCTTATTCAGTAGTGAGAGCGCTTCAGTAGCAGAAGAGATAGTCGCAGAGGCTTTCTTTTGGGGATTGAGGCTACTTGGGAATGGTGTTTGTTAATATTTAATAGGAGCTGCTCCTCACTAGATCATATCTGTGCCTGGGATTATACACGCTGTCAGTTGGGCCGTGCTAACGCATGCAACTGTGTAATTACAGCAGGGAGAGCGGGGAGAACGGAGGGTTTTATATGCTCTCTGTTTATGTCTGCTGCTTCTCATTCTGCGGACTGCACTCTCCCGAGAAGGCCTGGTTTAAGAGCTGTGGGTTCACACCTAGCAAAGGCTTGTTTGCTGATGTTAATGACTCTGACTGAGTCTTCCTTATTTGTACACATGTGCGTGTGTGTGCGCGTTCGTGTGTGTGCGTGCCTTTTATGTTTGTTTGCGTGTGTGTGTGTGTATGTATTTGTATTCATTATGGATTCCCATTAGTTGCTGCCAAAGCAGCAGCTACTCTTCTTGGGGTCCAAATTACACATAAAACAAAAGATAAAACAGTACATCATATAACATTATTACATCACTACATATCTACAATACAAAATGTATAATACCACCATACAACAATATTACAATGTACATATGTGTAGAGTGTGTGTGCTAGCGTTTGTGTGCGTATGCGTGTCTGTTCCTGTGTGTGTGTGTATGTATGTGTGTGTGTGTGTGTGTGTGTGTGTGTGTATGTGTGTGTGTGTGTGTGTGTGTGTACTGCCTGCATCAGTTACTTGATGTGGAATAGAGTTCCATGTAGTCATGGCTCTATGTAGTACTGTGTGCCTGCCATAGTCGGTTCTGGACTTGTGAAGAGACAAAAACAAGTAGGGATGAAGTCAATCTCTCCTCCACTTGGAGCCATGAGAGATGACATGGGGCAGCAGGGTAGCCTAGTGGTTAGAGCGTTGGACTAGTAACTGGAAGGTTACAAGGGTCATTCTGCCCCTGAACAGGCAGTTAACCCACTGTTCCTAGGCATTCATTGTAAATAAGAATTTGTTCTTAACTGACTTGCCTAGTTAAATAAATAAAGGTAAACATGCATATCATTAATGTTAGCTCTCTTTGTACTTTTATGAGCCAGCCATGCTGCCCTGTTCTGAGCCAATTGTAATTTTCCTAAGTTCCTCTTTGTGGCACCTGACCACACGACTGAACAGTAGTCCAGATGCAACAAAACTAGGGCCTGTAGGACCTGCCTTGTTGGTAATGTTGTTAAAAAGGCAAAGCAGCGCTTTATTGTGGACAAACTTCCCCCCAACTTAGTTGTTATATCAACATGTTTACAACATGACAATTTACAGTTCAGGGTTACTCCAAGCAGTTTAGTCACTTCAACTTGCAAAATGTCCATATTATTCATTACAATTGTTTGAGGTTTAGGGTTTAGTGAATGATTTTTCCCAAATACAATGCTTTTTAGTTTTTGAAATATATAGGAGTAACTTATTCCTTACCACCCATTCTGAAACTAACTACAGCTCTTTGTTAAGTGTTGCAGTCATTTCAGTCGCTGTGGTAGCTGACGTGTATAGTGTTTTGTCATCCTCATACAAAGATACACTGGCTTTACTCATTAGTAAAGATTGAAAAAAGTAAGGGTCCTAGACAGTTACCCTGGTTAATTCCTGATTCTACCTGGATTATGTTGGAGAGGCTTCCATGAAAGAACAGCCTCTGTGTTCTGTTAGACAGGTAACTCTTTTTCCACAATATGGTGGTGTAAAGCCGTACACATATGTTTTTCCAGCAGCAGACTATGATCGATAATGTCAAAAGCTGTGCTGCAGTCTAACCAAAGCAGTCTAACTCAGCCAATAATCAGTCATTTCTGTAAGTGCTATACTGTAATATTTAATGTCCTTGCCTATAAGCGTGGTGAAAGTCTGTTGTCAATTTGTTTACTGTGAAATAGTATTGTATCTGGTCAAACACTATTTTTCCCAAAATGTTACTAAGGGTTGGTAACAGGCTGATTGGTTGGCTATTTGAGCCTGTAAAGGGATCTTTACTATTCTTGGGTTGCGGAATGACTTAAGAGCACACACTTTCTAGTCCACTTAAAGTGAAGATGTGGTCATATTTTCTGCTATTATCCTCAGAAATATTCCATCCAAGTTGTCATCCAAGGTGGCTTGTCATTGTCTCTTAGACAACAATCGTTTTTTTCATCTCTTCCACACTAACTTTACGGATTTCAAAATGGCAAGGCTTTTATTTCATAATTTGGTCAGTTATACTTGAATGTGCATTGTTGGCATTTGTTGCTGGCATGTCATGTGTAAGTTAAAAAAGAATAAAGTAGTAAAGGCAATATCAGTGGGTTTCGTGATGAATGAGCCATCTGATTTCATTTAAGGTGCTCCAAAGCTTTTTACTATCATACTTTACATATTTTATCTCTGTTTCATAGTATAGTTTCTTATTATTATTATTCTTGTTTAGTCCCATGATTTCTCAATTTGCAGTACGTTTGCCAATCGGTTGTGCTGCTAGACTAATTTGCCACATATTTTGCCTCATCCCTCTCAACCATTCCTCATTAATCCAAGGGGATTTAACAGTTGTTACAGTCACTATTTCTTAATGGGTGCATGCTTATTAGTAACTGGAATAAGCAATTTCATAATTGTGTCAAGTTCAGCATTTACTAAAAAACGTATTGTATGATCTCTTATAAACTATAAGTGTACAAAGGCCCAGCCTTTGGAACTTTGGTTTTCCTAGATATGGCTACTACAATGTGATCACTACAGCCAATGGATTTGGATACTGCTTTAAAGCACATTTCTGCTGCATTAGTAAAGATGCGTTCAAATCATGATGATCATTTTGTGCATGTGCGTGTGTGTGTGCATGTGCGTGTGTGTGTGCATTTGTGCTTGTGTGCACGTGTACGTGAGTGCATGTATATACACTACCGTTCAAAAGTTTGGGGTCACTTAGAAATTACCTTGTTTTTGAAAGAAAAGTTATTTTAATGGACAAAAAAATTGCACCAAATTCATCAGAAATCGAGTGTAGACATTGTTAATGTTGTAAATGACTACTGTAGCTGGAAATGGCTGATTTTTCATTAGAAAAGGCTAATTGATCATTAGAAAACCCTTTTGCAATTATGTTAGAACAGCTGAAAACTGTTGTTCTGATTAAAGAAGCAATACAACTGGCCATTTAGACTAGTTGAGTATCTGGAGCATCAGCATTTGTGGTTTCAAAATGGCCAGAAACAAAGACCTTTCTTCTGAAACTCATCAGTCTATTCTTGTTCTGAGAAATGCCAAGAAACGGAAGATCTGGTAGAACGCTGTGTACTACTCCCTTCACAGAACAGCACAAACTGGCAAGAAACTGAAGATCTGGTAGAACGCTGTGTACTACTCCCTTCACAGAACAGCACAAACTGGCAAGAAACTGAAGATCTGGTAGAACGCTGTGTACTACTCCCTTCACAGAACAGCACAAACTGGCAAGAAACTGAAGATCTGGTAGAACGCTGTGTACTACTCCCTTCACAGAACAGCACAAAAATTGCAAGAAACTGAAGATCTGGTACAACGCTGTGTACTACTCCCTTCACAGAACAGCACAAACTGGCCCTAACCAGAATAGAAAGAGGAGTGGAAGGCCCTGGTGCACGACTGAGCAAGAGGACAAGTACATTAAAGTGTCTAGTTTAAGAAACAGACGCCTCAAGTCCTCAACTGGAAGCTTCATTAAATAGTACCCACAAAACACCAGTCTCAACATCAACAGGCGACTCCGGGATGCTGGCCTTCTAGGCAGAGTTCCTCTGTCCAGTGTCTGTGTTCTTTTGCCCATCTTAATCTATTATTTTTATTGGCCAGTCTGAGATATGGCTTTTTCTTTGCAACTCTTCCTAGAAGGCCAGCATCCCGGAGTCGCCTCTTCACCGTTGATATGGCTTCATTTCTCAGAACAAGAATATATGATGAGTTGCAGAAGAAAGGTCTTTATTTCTGGTCATATTGAGCTTGTAATCGAACCAAATGCTGATTGTAACCAGTGCGCTGAGAGCCGGGAAGCAAGTTCAGTGAGTGAGTGAGTGTTTTAATAAATAAAAGGCACAATGACCACGAAACACAAACAATGCACCGACATGAAAACAGAGTCAATAACGGAGAGGGAGTATACGTGACACTGATGCTCCAGATACTCAATGATTCTAAAGAAGGCCAGTTTTATTGCTTCTTTAATCAGAACAACAGTTTTCAGCTGTGCTAGCATAATTGCAAAATTTTCTAATGATCAGTTAGCCTTTTAAAATGATAAACTTGGATTAACTAACACAACGTGCCATTGGAACACAGGAGTGATGGTTGCTGATAATGGGCCTCTGTACGCCTATGTAGATATTCCATAAAAAATCTGCTGTTTCCAGCTACAATAGTCATTTACAACATTAGCAACTTCTACACTGTGTTTCTGATCAATTTGCTGTTATTTTAATGGACAAAAAATGTTATTTTCTTTCAAAAACAAGGACTTTTCTAAGTGACCCCAAACTTTTGAAAGGTAGTGTACATGTGTGTGTATGTAGAGAGAGTGTGAGAGAGAGTGAGAGAGAGAGATGTAGTGAGTTCCCCCAGCTATGCTCCATTGTCTCTGAACACTGAGTCTGATAAAACTACAGCTAGAATAAACATGACACTTTTGTATGTTTGAGTGTGCGTGTGTGTATGTCAAGTTCCATTTCCTCAAATTGGTCACAATAGCTTTTGCGCATCACTCTTGTTAAGCTCAAGGATATCAACAAAGTATTCAATTATTCCAGCACCTTCTTTTGAGTGGGAGTGTAGAAAGGCTGGGCTTATAGAGAGAGAGTACAGACAGACAGCATAACACTCTGCTACTGTATGGAGTCCTAGAGGGTCCAATAACACGGTCAGAGATCAAAACAAGTGTCCTGTAATGAAATGTTTCCAGACAATACGTCCTTCTGAGCTGATTGGCTATAGAGCACAAGGAGAGAGCTGACAGCAGCCCTAGCATGGACACAACACCCACCCACCCCTTTCCCAAAGCAGCTTAATCGAGATATCAAAACTTGCCACTTTTCCCCCCTATGAAGGGCAAATTGCCCCTGCTGGGGCTCAGAAAGACTGTGCTTCTGGCAGTCCAGGGGCCATGAGGGCCACAGGGGGCCCAAGGGGCCCGAGGGGGGGGTCATTGGGAGTCACCCATAATAAGGCTGTCTGGTTGAGCAGCGGGCCGCGACTGACGGAGCGGGACCTAGCCGTCACGGGGCCCTGCGGGCGGTCCTCTCTGGGCCCCTAGCTCCGCTCTGACCCTGCCACCCCCGCACAGGGGGCCATACAGCGCCTGGAGAGCAGCGCCTGCTGTAAACCCCTCTTAAACTGTCATGAGAGTGAAGCTTAGACGTACCACACACACACACACCATCCCAACTTTTAGGATATGTTGGGAGATAGGCGAAGGGTTGACAGGAACCCAGCTTGATGTAGGAGTGAGGGAGTCCCTGGGCACTGCGTTTAACATCTGCATCTTTGTGGATCTCTGCCTCCAACACACTGATGGACCTTTGTTGTTCTGTCAGTGCCAGTCTGCGGAGAATAGCACCCGGCGATCTTACATGCATGATAAACTTGTCAATGGGCTTTGGAATTTTGAATCCCTCTCTCTCTAGACAGAACTGGAGCTTGCATCACCAGCAACAACACACGCACACACACACCCTGTACTCACATCTCAGGTGGGGAAGAAGAGGGAGGGAGAGAGAGAGATGGGGAGTGAGTAGGAGAGAGCTAATGAGCAAATGAGAGAGAGAGAGAGAGAGAGAGAGAGAGAGAGAGAGAGAGAGAGAGAGAGAGAGAGAGAGAAAAAATTATATCAGTGGGTAAATTCTTAAATGATTGCATGATTGACCATTCCCTACAGAGTCTAGCATGATTTAGAAGAAAGTATGTAATAATTGGTTTTCGGCCATGTCAGACACATGCAATTCCCCTCACTAACAGCTCTGTTAGGTAGTACATATCAGTGATTTAGCAGACTCTCTCTTATCCAGAGGAGCAAATAGGGGACCTTGCTCAAGGGCACATCAATAGATTGTTTTACCTTGTTGGCTCTGGAATTCAAACTAGCAACCTTTCAGTTACTCACCCAACACTCTAACCACCAGGCTACTTGCCTCTTTCAGGTAGAGGTGGGCCTCATTGGTCAAAGAGGGACAGAAGACGACCAGCTGTCAAGCCCCTGCACCCCACTCTGACGACAGAGAGAGGGAGAGTGAGCTCTGAAGAAATGAAGTGGCAATAAGTGCAACCCAAAGGGGAAATTCACTTCAGTGTGCATTTAGGCCGGGAACTTGGCAGCCCGCCAAGACAGCAATTGTTTACCTTTTTGCTCACTGGCTGCATCTGTTCTGTTTTGTAAACGGCACTAAACTATCCGCCCGTAAAACCTGAATCAATAACAACTGCTGAGGGAATTCCCTCCCTCCATCCTTCCATTTTCATACTCCCGTCCCCTCTCCCTACCTGCCCTCCCTCCATCCTTCCGTTTTCATACTCCCGTCCCCTCTCCCTACCTGCCCTCCCTCCCTCCATCCTTCCGTTTTCATACTCCCGTCCCCTCTCCCTACCTGCCCTCCCTCCCATCCCCTCTCCCTACCTGCCCTCCCTCCCATCCCCTCTCCCTACCTTCCCTCCCCCATCCCCTCTCCCTTCCTGCCCTCCCTCCCATCCCCTCTCCCTACCTGCCCTCCCTCCCGTCCCCTCTCCCTACCTGCCCTCCCTCCCGTCCCCTCTTCCTACCTGCCCTCCCTCCCATCCCCTCTCCCTACCTGCCCTCCCTCCCGTCCCCTCTCCCTACCTGCCCTCCCTCCCTCCATCCTTCCGTTTTCATACTCCTGTCCCCTCTCCCTACCTGCCCTCCCTCCCGTCCCCTCTCCCTACCTGCCCTCCCTCTCTCCATCCTTCCATTTTCATACTCCCGTCCCCTCTCCCTACCTGCCCTCCCTCCCATCCCCTCTCCCTACCTGCCCTCCCTCCCATCCCCTCTCCCTACCTGCCCTCCCTCCCATCCCCTCTCCCTACCTGCCCTCCCTCCCGTCCCCTCTCCCTACCTGCCCTCCCTCCCGTCCCCTCTTCCTACCTGCCCTCCCTCCCATCCCCTCTCCCTACCTGCCCTCCCTCCCGTCCCCTCTCCCTACCTGCCCTCCCTCCCTCCATCCTTCCGTTTTCATACTCCTGTCCCCTCTCCCTACCTGCCCTCCCTCCCTCCATCCTTCCGTTTTCATACTCCTGTCCCCTCTCCCTACCTGCCCTCCCTCCCGTCCCCTCTCCCTACCTGCCCTCCCTCTCTCCATCCTTCCGTTTTCACCTGCCCTCCCTCCCATCCCCTCTCCCTACCTGCCCTCCCTCCCATCCCCTCTCCCCTACCTGCCCTCCCTCCCATCCCCTCTCCCTACCTGCCCTCCCTCCCATCCCCTCTCCCTACCTGCCCTCCCTCCCATCCCCTCTCCCTACCTGCCCTCCCTCCCTCCCATCCCCTCTCCCTACCTGCCCTCCCTCCTCCCATCCCCTCTCCCTACCTTCCCTCCCCCCCATCCCCTCTCCCCCTTCCTGCCCTCCCTCCCATCCCCTCTCCCTACCTGCCCTCCCTCCCATCCCCTCTCCCTACCTGCCCTCCCTCCCATCCCTTCTCTCGCTTTTCATGCCAGTCAAAGGGAGTGTGACTGTGAAGCAAATGCTGTTCAATTCAGGTGGAACACACAGGAGACTGCCTGGGAGAAGACTGATGGCTTTCCCCAAGTGGATTTTTGTGTTCCTTTGTGTCCTAGTTTAGTTTCCTACAAAGCACATGCTGTCATCGGCTACCAGACTCTACAATTAAAGCACATGCTGTCATCGGCTACCATACTCTACAATTAAAGCACATGCTGTCATCGGCTACCAGCACTTGTTGGCTTTACTGGTAGATTGTCTTTCTACCTAGTCAGCTTGGTCAAAATGCATTTTATTGTTAATTGAGTTTGACAATGTGGTTGAAATTCTGGTCAGCCTCTGACCACACTTGTTTCCTCTGATTTGTCACCCTCTTGCATGTGTTTTCACAAGGCCACCAGTTCCAGATCTGTGACACCAATTATCCGTCACCAGCTACAGTATGGTAATCTCTACAGCTGCAATATATTCATATTTCAGTCATTTGGTCTCCCAGTTAGGTTAGTCCAGCATTTCCATCATCCACTGTCTTTTCCTTATCAACCTCATTCAAATAAATAAATGATCATTCAGATATGTCCATTTTGGGGTTGCAGTTCTCGTTTTCTTTATAGATTCTTTGCAGACAGACCCTTGAGTGAACCCTCCCTCCATCTCTGGCTCTCTAGTCTAGTACCGCGACACACCAGGGAGACTTAAACACCTCTCTCTATCGCGGTGCGGCAAGCACCTCCATCCTGTACAGTAGTGGAGCCGGGGCTATTTGGCCTGTTGACATGGCTATAAATACCTATCGATATGTGACTGTTGAAGTAGACAGGGGACATGGTACAGAACTGTCACAGAGCAGTTACACTCCAAGGTCATGTGTCACAGTGTTTGAGTTACAGAGAGATGGATGAAGGAAAACCTTTCTGGGTTCATGGACACCTCACCCGAAAGAATTAAGATTAGTGTCATGACGGTTTCAACAGGAGGCCCACGCAGGAGAGCACAGAGAGAGGTCTTTATATTACGTTTGTTATGCGTTGGTGTTTCTTTGAATGAGGTATGTCACATCTAGTTTAGGTTCTTTGCTTTGGAGATGTTGTCATTAGTTCCAGGTTGACAGGGTATGCGTGTGTTTGTCAGCCAGGTCAGGCATGAGAGGTATTCTTTGTAGTGTCGACTTCCACTGGAGACCACTACTGTGAAGCTCCAGAGCCATGGGCCTATGCTGCTTAATTACACTTTCATGCACACACACACACACACACACACACACACACACACACACACACACACACACACACACACACACACACACACACACACACACACACACACAAAAACATACACACCAGTGGAGGCTCCTCATAGGAGGAAAGGGAGGACCATTTTTTTTGTTAGAAGTCTTAGATATAGCTGTACTAAATATATTCATGTCACCAAATAATATTATTAAAACATAATGTTTTGCAACGAAGGTCTACAGTAACCACAGCAGCACTCTGCAGGGATAAACATAACCGATTTTTTTCCAATAGAAAACTCTCGTTTGCAAATGTTGGACTAATGTGTTGCACATTCATAAATTCATCATTTATTCTGCGCTCCGGTACAGACGAGAGTGCTCTGAAATCGGAGTAGATAGCCAGAGTAAATTTACAAACGCACGCCTTGATTACTCATCATTTTCTCTCCACCTGTGTGCACCTACGTTGTAAACTGTCATTCATGAACTAGGTTGTAGCAACATGATGGGAATAGGAACATTTTGAGTATCATGTAGTAGCCTAAACCTATCGATGTTACATTGAACTGGGTGAATGGGATAAGAACGACGTCATCCAATATGCTGTAATTGTCACTCCTGCTCCCGCTCTCCCTCTCTGGCACTTGAGGGCTATAGGCTTCCCTTCATTAATGAATAGAACTTTCGCATTCCGGTCGCATTCCGCGTCGCTCCACAGGTAGTATCACTTTTTCATTTCATTTCATTACAGTCCCAACGGTGTGATTTGTTTGATCGTAGCTAGCTACATAGCTAGCTACATAGCCGTCTTTGTTTCAAAGATAATTGTGTAGTCTAGAGCGATTTTCTAGGTTAGCTAGCCAGCTATTGTCGTTCTCCTAACGCAACGTAACGTAACCAACACTGCTAGCTAGCCAGCTAGCTCCCGATAAGCAGCATTGTAGAAACTTCACACTCAACGGTACGACTTGATTAGGGTAGTGTCAACAACGCAGCTAGCCTACCCCAGCAGTACTCTATCATTTTAATCATTTTAGTCAATTAGATTCTTGCTACGTAAGCTTAACTTTCTGAACATTCGAGACGCGTAGTCCACTTGTCATTCCAATCTCCTCTGCATTAGCGTAGCCTCTTCTCTAGCCTGTCAACTATGTGTCTGTCTATCCCTGTTCTCTCCTCTCTGCACAGACCATACAAACGCTCCACACCGCATGGCCGCAGCCACCCTAATCTGGTGGTCCCAGCGCGCACGACCCACGTGGAGTTCCAGGTCTCCGGTAGCCTCTGGAACTGCCGATCTGCGGCCAACAAGGCAGAGTTCATCTCAGCCTATGCCTCCCTCCAGTCCCTCGACTTCTTGGCTCTGACGGAAACATGGATCACCACAGATAACACCGCTACTCCTACTGCTCTCTCTTCGTCCGCCCACGTGCTCTCGCACACCCCGAGAGCTTCTGGTCAGCGGGGTGGTGGCACCGGGATCCTCATCTCTCCCAAGTGGTCATTCTCTCTTTCTCCCTTACCCATCTGTCTATCGCCTCCTTTGAATTCCATGCTGTCACAGTTACCAGCCCTTTCAAGCTTAACATCCTTATCATTTATCGCCCTCCAGGTTCCCTCGGAGAGTTCATCAATGAGCTTGATGCCTTGATAAGCTCCTTTCCTGAGGACGGCTCACCTCTCACAGTTCTGGGCGACTTTAACCTCCCCACGTCTACCTTTGACTCATTCCTCTCTGCCTCCTTCTTTCCACTCCTCTCCTCTTTTGACCTCACCCTCTCACCTTCCCCCCTACTCACAAGGCAGGCAATACGCTCGACCTCATCTTTACTAGATGCTGTTCCTCCACTAACCTCATTGCAACTCCCTCCAAGTCTCCGACCACTACCTTGTATCCTTTTCCCTCTCGCTCTCATCCAACACTTCCCACACTGCCCCTACTCGGATGGTATCGCGCCGTCCCAACCTTCGCTCTCTCTCCCCCGCTACTCTCTCCTCTTCCATCCTATCATCTCTTCCCTCTGCTCAAACCTTCTCCAACCTATCTCCTGATTCTGCCTCCTCAACCCTCCTCTCCTCCCTTTCTGCATCCTTTGACTCTCTATGTCCCCTATCCTCCAGGCCGGCTCGGTCCTCCCCTCCCGCTCCGTGGCTCGACGACTCATTGCGAGCTCACAGAACAGGGCTCCGGGCAGCCGAGCGGAAATGGAGGAAAACTCGCCTCCTGCGGACCTGACATCCTTTCACTCCCTCCTCTCTACATTTTCCTCTTCTCTCTCTGCTGCTAAAGCCACTTTCTACCACTCTAAATTCCAAGCATCTGCCTCTAACCCTAGGAAGCTCTTTGCCACCTTCTCCTCCCTCTTGAATCCTCCTCCCCCTCCCCCTCCTCCCTCTCTGCAGATGACTTCGTCAACCATTTTGAAAAGAAGGTCGACGACATCCGATCCTCGTTTGCTAAGTCAAACGACACCGCTGGTTCTGCTCACACTGCCCTACCCTGTGCTCTGACCTCTTTCTCCCCTCTCTCTCCAGATGACATCTCGCGTCTTGTGACGGCCGGCCGCCCAACAACCTGCCCGCTTGACCCTGTCCCCTCCTCTCTTCTCCAGACCATCTCCGGTGACCTTCTCCCTTACCTCACCTCGCTCATCAACTCATCCCTGACCGCTGGCTACGTCCCTCCCGTCTTCAAGAGAGCGAGAGTTGCACCCCTTCTGAAAAAACCTACACTCGATCCCTCCGATGTCAACAACTACAGACCAGTATCCCTTCTTTCTTTTCTCTCCAAAACTCTTGAACGTGCCGTCCTTGGCCAGCTCTCCCGCTATCTCTCTCAGAATGACCTTCTTGATCCAAATCAGTCAGGTTTCAAGACTAGTCATTCAACTGAGACTGCTCTTCTCTGTATCACGGAGGCGCTCCGCACTGCTAAAGCTAACTCTCTCTCCTCTGCTCTCATCCTTCTAGACCTATCGGCTGCCTTCGATACTGTGAACCATCAGATCCTCCTCTCCACCCTCTCCGAGTTGGGCATCTCCCGGCGCGGCCCACGCTTGGATTGCGTCCTACCTGACAGGTCGCTCCTACCAGGTGGCGTGGCGAGAATCCGTCTCCTCACCACGTGCTCTCACCACTGGTGTCCCCCAGGGCTCTGTTCTAGGCCCTCTCCTATTCTCGCTATACACCAAGTCACTTGGCTCTGTCATAACCTCACATGGTCTCTCCTATCATTGCTATGCAGACGACACACAATTAATTTTCTCCTTTCCCCCTTCTGACGACCAGGTGGCGAATCGCATCTCTGCATGTCTGGCAGACATATCAGTGTGGATGACGGATCATCACCTCAAGCTGAACCTCGGCAAGACGGAGCTGCTCTTCCTCCCGGGGAAGGACTGCCCGTTCCATGATCTCGCCATCACGGTTGACAACTCCATTGTGTCCTCGTCCCAGAGCGCTAAGAACCTTGGCGTGATCCTGGACAACACCCTGTCGTTCTCAAATAACATCAAGGCGGTGGCCCGTTCCTGTAGGTTCATGCTCTACAACATCCGCAGAGTACGACCCTGCCTCACACAGGAAGCGGCGCAGGTCCTAATCCAGGCACTTGTCATCTCCCGTCTGGATTACTGCAACTCGCTGTTGGCTGGGCTCCCTGCCTGTGCCATTAAACCCCTACAACTCATCCAGAACGCCGCAGCCCGTCTGGTGTTCAACCTTCCCAAGTTCTCTCACGTCACCCCGCTCCTCCGCTCTCTCCACTGGCTTCCAGTTGAAGCTCGCATCCGCTACAAGACCATGGTGCTTGCCTGCGGAGCTGTGAGGGGAACGGCACCTCACTACCTCCAGGCTCTGATCAGGCCCTACACCCAAACAAGGGCACTGCGTTCATCCACCTCTGGCCTGCTCGCCTCCCTACCACTGAGGAAGTACAGTTCCCGCTCAGCCCAGTCAAAACTGTTCGCTGCTCTGGCCCCCCAATGGTGGAACAAACTCCCTCACGACGCCAGGACAGCGGAGTCAATCACCACCTTCCGGAGACACCTGAAACCCCACCTCTTTAAGGAATACCTAGGATAGGATAAAGTAATCCTTCTCCCCCCCCCCCTTAAAAGACCTAGATGCACTATTGTAAAGTGGCTGTTCCACTGGATGTCATAAGGTGAAAGCACCAATTTGTAAGTCGCTCTGGATAAGAGCGTCTGCTAAATGACTTAAATGTAAATGTAAAATTACGCACACCTGACACCATCATTACGCGCAGCAGCGCTCATTGGACTCACCTGGACTCCTTCCTTGTTGATTGCCCCGTCTATAACGGTCTGATCCCTCGTTTGTTCCCTGTGTCAGCATTATTGTCCTTATGTGTTCATGTCCAGACGCTGTCCTGTCCTGTCTTTGCTATTAAATGTCCACTACCTGTACCTGCTTCTCGTCTCTACCAGCATCTTTCCTTACAGTAATAGAAATAAGGCCATGCTCATAAAAATAAATGATAATCCTCCCTCATCTTAAACGTCACCAACCGCCACTTATACACACATACTTAAACATGCCAACACAGACACTTGAATCATGAATATTATTTCCCTGATGACAATCCAGCTCCTGGGACTTTGAAGCATTGGGCTAGTCATCTAGAAAGACTGACATGTGCAAATGTAAGGCTAAAGCCAACCACAAATAAATATATTTACCAGCCCCTCCACACACACACTCATGCATGATTAAGCCTGGAGGCGGGGGACTGAGTGTGTTGTCATATTGTCTGAATTGTTTTAACAATGTGACAAAATTACATTAGGATCTAGAGGCAATATTGTTGCAATTATTGGAAGCCTCTTGATTCCACACTCAATCATGGCCATGCTTTTAAAGCAATGGCTAATGCCGCACTGATCCATTCCCAATGGAGGAACGCATTTAAGCGGATACACAAAAGTATTTGCTCACGTGTCTGGAAGTACAGCAACCACATTTCACAGTCGCCCATTCTTTGTCTTAATGTGGATAATCCCCTGGGTGATGGGTTTGGCAGTTTCAGAAAAGGGGAAATCTATATTTGCTGAGGGGGTCATCCATGGGTTAGGGGGAGAAAAGTTTGCGCCGAGGAAGTGTGACTTCATTGGGAGAAAGTAAAGGGTGTGATATGATGGTGTGTGTGTGTGTGTGTGTGTGTGTGTGTGTGTGTGTGTGTGTGCACTTGCTGAATATCGCATGAGGTTGAATAATCCTGTAATATGAAATGACAGTATGCTAGCGACAGAAAGGCTTGAGTGTTTTTTTTCTTCTTCTGTGTGATCCCCCTCAGACCGGGGGGGGGGGAGAGGAGAGAAGAGAAGAGAGAGAGAGAGGGAAATAGAGAGAGAGAGAGAGAGAGGGAAAGAGAGAGAGCGCCCACACTGTGTGAACCGACTCCAGACACTGGGCACACTGGTTGAAGCAATGGAATGATGTTGAACCAACGTAGAATAGACACTGAAATGATGTCTGTGCTCAGTGGGCATACTCTCCATGTGTTATTTATTATCTGTGTGTATATTATTATCTTGGGTGGTGTACAAGTCTTTAACAGCCCTCTCCCCTCTCCCCTCTGAACTGGAGCAGAGAAGTTAGATGAAAGCTTTTGGTGCGTGTAGTAATTTCCATAAAGGTTACATTAAAAACAAAACATGCAGAAAGGCTTGATTTACAGAGAAGTAAACAGCCTTTAAAGGGCAGTTATCCAGATCATTAATTTGAGGCAATCAAACGGCTTAATTACCAGAAATTCATCAGATGGGCTTAAAGGTCAAAAAGTGACTCGCAGGCCGTTTCCTCTCTTCTTCTGTTCAGCACTGTCTTGTTCAGCTAAATTGCCTTGCCTGGGGTCTCACTTCTCCTCTTTTGATTAGGGAAACGTGGCCTTGATGTCTGCTCCTTTTAATTTGCTCCCCCATACACCCGTCTTATCCTACCCCTCACCCCCCTCTAAGGATTAGCCCAGTTATGGCCGTTGCTATCTGGGTTCAAATGAACTCCAAGCCCCAGATTTAGACTAATAAAGCGCTCACTGTTCCATTTCTTTGAGAAACGCATTCATTCAATGGTCACTCCTACTGATTGGTGCATTGAAGAGGACAGGGGAGGGAATTGTACTGGTTTATCATGTACAGTTATGTATTTTCCATGCTGCCCGCCATTTACAATGGTATATTATCAGAAACAGTATTAGTGCCAAAGACGACTTCTTCTAAGAATTACACAGTAGTTATGTTTCCTGAATAGATGTTTTATCTTTGAGCTTATCTCATGGCCTTGTCTTTATTAAGTTGACTGCCATTTCATTTCCCTTTGGCCAAATCCATAAAATCGAATAGCTTATTCAAATATTGCAACACATTTTTCAAGCCATATCTGTTTCTGTTGAAAGGAATTGGAAAAGACCAAAGACGACTTGAATCTGAGCACTGTGGATGATACCAAGACCACGACAGAGAGCACAGAGGTTAAACTGCCCTCTGCTGCATCGGAGGAGGAACTGCAGCCTAAAAAACATTTTCCATCAACCGCTACAATACCATCTGATCAAACACAATTTTGACGAATCAGTCTTTAAATGTCAATTTGTGGTATCCCAGTGTAGATTGGCTGTACTGTTGTTTCTTCCTGGTTGTAAGCCGTGAATCTAGAGTTTGATTGGAGAGCTGCGTTCAGGGAGCTGGTACCCCAGATGGCTCATTGTGTAAAGGTGATGCTGCAGTATGTGTGAACCAAGAGTCTGCAGCAGGAGGAGCTGTCACACACATCTTACTCGCCCACATCACACTGAATAACACGCCCCATAGAGATGACTCCTACCCCACTTGCCCATAGAGGGACAGCCCTAAGATGGTTGCCAAGGCAAACACAACGTCCAGCACAAATATGACTTTGTGTGTGCGTGATCCATCGTCATGTGTTGTCCATATGACAGTGCTCGGTCACCTTGGTAACATGAGAACATCTGTGAAGAATAACCAGGCTGCATGACAGAGGCAGCCCTGTCTCCCCAAAGTCGAGAGCAGCTTGCCCTGGTTAAGTCCCCACCCTCTCTCCTCTTTAGACGAAGATGAAACCCCCTCTCCTCCGCCAGGAGACAGTCTCTCATTCATCACCATCACCGACCCCATGCACATTGCCCCCCCATCTCTTTCTCTTACATTAGTGTTCCTCACTCATACCTCTTTCTCCTCCTCCTCCTTTAAATGTACAGTACCAGTCAAAAGTTGACACACCTACTCATTCAAGGTTTTTTCTTTATTTGTTCAACTATTTTCTACATTGTAGAATAATAGTGAAGACATCAAAACTATGAAATAACACTTATGGAATCATTTAGTAATCAGAAAAGTGTTAAACAAATCAAAATATATTTTATATTTGAGATTCTTCAAAGTAGCCACCCTTTGCCTTGATGACAGCTTTGCAAACTATTGGCATTCTCTCAACCAGCTTCATGAGGTAGTCACCTGGAATGCATTTCAAATAACAGTTGTGCCTTCTTAAAAGTTAAGGAATTTATTTCCTTCTTAATGCATTTGCGCCCATCAGTTGTGTTCTGACACAGTATGGGTGGTATACAGAAGATAACCCTATTTGGTAAAAGTCCATATAATGACAACAACATCTCAAATAAGCAAAGAGAAACGAGTCCATCATTACTTTAAGATATGAAGGTCAGTCAATGTGGAAAATTTCAGGAACTGTACTTTAAGAACTAAATGTTTCTTAAAGTGCAGTTGCAAAAAACTTCAGACGCTGTGATGAAACTGGCTCTCATGATGACTGCCACAGGAAAGGAAGACCCACAGTTACCTTTGCTGCAGATTATACATTTATTAAAGTTAAACTGCACCTCAGATTGATGTGTGCTACATCAGATGACATGGCCTCCACAATCACCCAACCTCAACCCAAATGAGATGGCTTTGGATGAGTTGGACCACAGAGTGAAGGAAAAGCAGCCTACAAGTGCTCAGCATATGTGGGAACTCCTTCAAGAATATCGGAAAAGCATTCTTCATGAATCTGCTTGAGAGAATGCCAAGAGGGTGCAAAGCTGTCATCAAGGTAAAGGGTGGCTACTTTGAAGAACCTCAAATATAAAATATATTTGATTTGTTTAACACTTTTTTGGTTACTACATGATTCCATATATGTTATTTCATAGTTTTGATGTCTTCACTGTTATTCCACAATGTAAACACAAAGAAAAAGCCTTGAATGAGTAGATGTGTCCTAACTTTTGGCTGGTATTATATGTCAAGTGTTTTGTCTACAGAGGGTAGTGAGGTCTGCACAACGCATCACCGGGGGCAAACTACCTGCCCTCTAGGACACCTACACCACCCGATGTTACAGGAAGGTCATAAAGCTCATCAAGGACATCAACCACCCGAACCACTGCCTGTTCACCCCGCTATCACCCAGAAGGCGAGGTCAGTACAGGTGCATCAAAGCTGGGACCGAGAGACTGAAAAACAGCTTCTATCTCAAGGCCATCAGACTGTTAAACAGCCACCATTAACATTGAGTGGCTGCTGCCAACACACTGTCATTGACACTGACCCAACTCCAGCCACTTTAATAATGGGAATTGATGGGAAATGATGTAAATATATCACTAGCCACTTTAAACAATGCTACCTTATATAATGTTACTTACGCTACATTATTCATCTCATATGCATACGTATATACTGTACTCTACATCATCGACTGCATCCTTATGTAATACATGTATCACTAGCCACTTTAACTATGCCACTTTGTTTACTTTGTCTACATACTCATCTCATATGTATATACTGTACTCGATACCATCTACTGTATGCTGCTCTGTACCATCACTCATTCATATATCCTTATGTACATATTCTTTATCCCCTTACACTGTGTATAAGACAGTAGTTTTGGAATTGTTAGTTAGATTACTTGTTGGTTATCACTGCATTGTCGGAACTAGAAGCACAAGCATTTCGCTACACTCGCATTAACATCTGCTAACCATGTGTATGTGACAAATAAAATTTGATTTAGATTTTTTTTTTTTTGATTTTTGAAATGTATTTTTCATTTGTAAGTCGCTCTGGATAAGAGCGTCTGCTAAATGACTTAAATGTAAATGTAATTATGTGTTGGACCCCAGTAAGACTAGCTGTTGCCATTGGCATCGGATAATGAGCATCCTAATAAATCACATCAAAATCAAATCCTTCTCCTCTTCCTTCTCTTTCTCCTCCTGCTCCCCATCTTCCTCCTCCTCCTTCTCCTTCTCTTCCTCCTCAGTCTCCTATTCCTCCTCCTTCTCTTCCTCATCTTCTTCCTCCTCCTTCTCCTCCACTTCCTCATCCTTTTCCTCTTCCTACTCTTCCTCCTCATCCTCCTTCTCCTCTTCTTCCTCCACCACCTCCTCCACCTCTTCTTCCTCTCTTATTCTTCCTCAGATGGTTTATTGTTTCAGGGTTCTGTCTCTTCTTCTTCCTCCTTATTTTCTGTCTGCCCAAACTGAAGCAGCCCCCCTCCTCCTCCCCCCAATATCACCAGAGTTAAACCACCCACCCACAGCTGCTTCCTGCCCATTTGTTTTCACTGCAGCTGGGACAGGGCTGGGGGGTTGCTGCCTGGTGTCCATGTACATTTTCCCCTCCACTATTACTCCCTGCGCTGGGTTTGAAAGGGGCCTTCCTTCCCACAGCCCGGCCCATGGAGATTGATGGGCCTGGTGGGCCCCAGAGTAGGGGCTCTCAGCTGGGGAGAGCTCAGATGGTTTGGACCCGATATGGTTGACACTCTGGCTCAGGTTGGTCCCAGGGAAGCGTACTTTGTTGTGTATATTTGGATGGGGGACGTAGTGGAAGGGTTAAGGCCCTTTGGGTAGTTAGAGAGGCTGGGGATGGGCTGGACACCATGATTGACTGTGGTTCCATTACGCTACTGTTTTATTTATATTCTATTTATTCAACTGCACAACCAAGACACCGTTCACTTTATATTTGTAAATACAGTCATACCTGAAATAGCAGAATCATTATTTATACTGTATATCCTACTGGTTAGTGAATGCATATTAGTTAAATTACTATGCATACTTCTTTATCCTACTACTACAATTTTTTTATTTTAATTATTATATCGATACTGATATTTGTACTTTTGAGGGAGCTTGTATCCTTTATACCTGCTGTAAACTGTGTACGCTTAAATGTTGATTTGATTTTGATTTACCGCTGAACCACTCAGAGGATACAAACCTCTATGTGATGTCATCCATGCTCTCCACCCTGGGTCCTACAGCTAGCTCTACAATACTGAGGCCCAATTCAACCAATCACAGACAATAGACAAAATGCACTGCAGGTAGACTTGATTATGATTATGCTGTATTTTAAGACAGGTTTGGTTTCATTGAATATTCGATGATAACGTCCTTGAGTGGAACAGGTTGTACTGCCAAAGGGGGTGGAGTTGCAGTCTACTGCAGAGATAGCCCAATCCAAAATGAAATCTAGAATCGGCATCCTATTTCGCAAAAAAGCATCCTTCACTCATGATGCCAAACATATCCTCGTAAAACTGACTATCCCACCGATCCTAGACGTCGGCGAAGTCATTTACAAAATAGCCTCCAACACTCTACTCAGCAAATTGGATGTAGTTTATCATCCGTTTTGTCACCAAAGCCCCATATACTACCCACCACTGCGACCTGTATGTTCTCGTTGGCTGGCCCTTGCTTCATATTCGTCGCCAAACCCACTGGCTCCAGGTCATCTATAAGTCTTTGCCAGGTAAATCCCTGCCTTATCTCAGCTCACTGGTCACCATAGCAGCACCCACTCGTAGCACGCGCTCCAGCAGGTATATTTCACTGGTCACCCCCAAAGCCAACTCCTCCTTTGGCCGCCTTTCCTTCCAGTTATCTGCTGCCAATGACGGGAAGGAAACTTTAAGAATTTGCTGTCAGAACAGCTGACCAATCATTGCACCTGTACATAGCCCATCTGTAAATAGCCCACCCAACTACCTCATCCCCATACTGCTATTTGTTTATCTTGCTCCTTTGCACCCCAGTAACTCTACTTGCACATCTTCTGCAGATCCACCACTCCAGTGTTTAATTTCTAAATTGTAATTATTTTGCCATTATGGCCTATTTATTGCCTTACCTCCCCAATCTTACTACATTTGCACACAGTGTATATAGACTTTTCTATTGTGTTATTGACTGTACGTTTGTTTATCCCATGTGTAACTGTGTTGTTTGGCCAGGTCGCAGTTATAAATGAGAACTTGTTCTCAACTGGCCTACCTGGTTAAATAAAGGTTTAAAAAAGTGTGTTTTAATGTGTCTAATAACTATGTTAAGATACACCATAAAAATGTTTATGGAACCCACAGTGGTTTTCCTTGATCTGCAATTGATTGTTTTGGGGCCTAAGGCTTCTCGTCCATCTTTGCTTTGCCTCATAAGGAGCCTATGTTTTTTCTCTTGTCTTCTCATCTCCTCTTCCTTCACCTCCTCCCTCACCTCCTCCTCTCCTCTAGCCATTTAAACAGACGCTAGTTGTGGCTCATTGCTAACGAGTGTCAGAATTTGTCTCCACTCAAGGCCTGTACAACATATTTATGTGTAGGTCAACGCTTAAATGATGAGAGCCTCTCAGCTGAAAGGTTATACATGCATGCATTTGCATTCAGGAGCATCCATCAAGTTTTTTTTTCTCTCCCCTTTTTTGACACATGCATGCCCCGTGTTTGAGGTGAGAGCAAATACAAGCACCGAGCATGAAATGTGCCAGTTCAAAAGCATTAGCCCAATCAATATTTCACTCATTCATATGCAGACATTTGTAGCTCCATCTCAGCTTTAGTCGCATGACCTGTTCCCCTGCCTACATTACCGTAGGTACTGTATGTCCATCAGACCCATAGTAGTGCTGAAATGTTGATATTTGCTCTATCTGCATTTGCCCCTGCCTGGACATTCACCTGCCTGTTCGCGGTCAGCCTCGCGTTACAAACGCCTCATAGATACAGAGAGAGATCCAATAGTTGCTTTATCTTTGTATCAGTTCAATCACCTAGCAGTGGAGCGCTCCTGTAATACAGGTAGGAATTCATTTGGGGGGTGGCAGGTAGCCTAGCGGTTAAGAGCATTTGGCCAGTAACTGAATGGTCGCAGGTTCAAATCCCCCAACTTACTAGGTGAAAAATGTGTTGATGTGCCCTTGAGAAAGGCACTTAACCCTAATTGTTCCTGTAAGTTACTCTGGATAAGAGTGTCTGGTCAAATGTATGTGTTTGATCAGAGCTAGTTTATCTCCCAAGACACGTAGTTGTTCCTCATCCACCTGAGTCTGTCTGTGATGGTGGACATGCTGCTGGCACCATGGCCCTCACTGCTAAGCTCCTAATTATTCGATGCGCTCTGTCTATTTACTTCCTGGTCTGAATGGACATTCTTCCCAGGCTTTTCTAGCCCACTAGAGGTTTCTTCTACGATGTCTATTCTTCTGCGATGTCTACTAATATTCGTAGGGTAGTGTGAGTATAAAACAGAACTGAGCTGATGTATCTGGGACTGATTGAAGGTACTTTGTTATGGAGAAGGGTGAAAATGCATTCAGGGCTTTTCCACTCTAAGGGCAAGGCAACTCCTGTTGGAATTTTGGAAATATATTATAGTACCTGGCAATGTTTTACTGCTTTTGAATCACCCTGGCTCATAACTCACTTCTATAGGAGTATAAATTGTGAGGTGAACTCATTTACACATGTGTGACTCTGGCCTTTGCTGATCCTCTGTCGTTATTCTCAATGTGCTGTCAATGGGAAGCACATGAGCCAGAGTGTATATGGAATGGTGTATGTGTCATTATGTGTCTGTCTGTCTGTCTGTCTGTCTGTCTGTCTGTCTGTCTGTCTGTCTGTCTGTCTGTCTGTCTGTCTGTCTGTCTGTCTGTCTGTCTGTCTGTCTGTCTGTCTGTCTGTCTGTCTGTCTGTCTGTCTGTCTGTCTGTCTGTCTGTCTGTGAGGTGATTTAGGTGATGCTGTCGGACAGTCCACTCACCTCCAGCACATCCCCATCCTCCTCCTCCTCCCCTTAAAACAAAAACAACCATCCTCCCACAGACACAACACACACGTCTCCTACGCTCTTCAAGCGTCCTGTGCTTTCCGAACAGAGGGGTGCAGCGCAGCCTAAACAGAAAAGTTTTCCCAGGACCAATGTGGAAACATGAGATAAGTGTTGCTTCTGCTCTCCAAGCGCTGCGGGAGGAGAGCTGGAAGACGTTCAGTCACTAAACCACCGGTCCGGCGAGGCACCGCAGCTCCCAACCGTCTTTCAAACTGAATCTCACTAATAGAATGCACATTGAAATCCTTGTCCCGGGACTTCAACAGCCAGTTCGTCTATAGTAGAGAAGGAGACATTCTCCTCCTGGGGTGGAACAGATTAGATCTGTTCTGATGATCTGAGCTGAGGTGTAGAGGTGATGTCTGCCAGGGGAACAGTTTATGACCAGGAGGAAGAGTGAAAATGTCTCTGTAGCTCTGAACCTGAACTTTTCATTTTAGGGCCAAACATCACCTTGCTGTCTTCAGTATGGGAGGAGTTTACTTACATTGACAAGATGGGAGTGGTTCTTAATGGAAGAGTAACAGGGGAAGATGGGAGTGGTTGTTATAGGGAGAGTAACAGGGGAAGATGGGAGTGGTTGTTATAGGGAGAGTAACAGGGGAAGATGGGAGTGGTTCTTAATGGAAGAGGAACAGGGGAAGATGGGAGTGGTTCTTAATGGAAGAGTAACAGGGGAAGAGATATAGATGCGTTGTAGTGGGTGATTCCACGCCAGGGTAGTCTCAGATTGTTCTGGGACTACGCTGGCTGTGCCACTATGACAACCAACGCCAGACCAATGCCACCGTAGCCAGAGTGCGAGTCTGTGCGAGTCTGTGCGTGTCTGTGCGTGTCTGTGTGTGTGTGTGTGTGTGTGTCTGTGTCTGTGTGCCTGTGTGTGTTGTGTGCCTCTGGTTGTTTCTACACACAAGAGCGTAGTAGTTGTCATAAACGCCATATGCTGTAATCTCCAATTGTCTCAACAGTCAACCTTCCATCTCCTTCTCAGTTCCAGAATCTCTACAACCCTGCATCATGGCTAATAGAAAACTGCACCACCATGACAACAAAGATTTAAAACAAGCAGAAAGCCATTAAAAAGCCAGGGTCCACCAGACATGTTTTCCTAAATATTCTGGGAGATTTATCGATGTCCGGTGTAGTTTATCTGTCCAGGGAGATTGTCAGTGGACTGCCAAAGGTACTAAAACTCTACAATTGAGTTGTAAAGAATCTGCATATCTGTGTGAGAGCGATGGCCTTACTGCACCGTCCGTTTGTTTGTCTGGTGGAATGGAGGAGAGGTTGGTTGGAAAGAATCTGCATATCTGTGTGAGAGCGATGGTCTTACTGCACCGTCCGTTTCTTTGTCTGGTGGAATGGAGGAGAGGTTGGTTGGAAAGAATCTGCATATCTGTGTGAGAGCGATGGCCTTACTGCACCGTCCGTTTGTTTGTCTGGTGGAATGGAGGAGAGGTTGGTTGGAAAGAATCTGCATATCTGTGTGAGAGCGATGGCCTTACTGCACCGTCCGTTTGTTTGTCTGGTGGAATGGAGGAGAGGTTGGTTGGAAAGCAGATGTTGCCTCTCAAACTGAGCCAAAGGATGAAGGCAGGGGAGAAATATAGAGAGTCTGTGTGGCCTAGAGCTGACATAGAGGGGTGGGGAGCAAGATGTAGAGAGTTTGGGGGGAGGGGTGGGCCGTTTGAACGGGGAGGAGTTAAGTGAGAGGAAGGGAGGGAACTGATTGACAGGTTCTAATCACAGTCATTTGTGAATACTGTACATCAAGCGGCTTTATTCACCTCCTGCACTTGTGGCCACTCGCCCCGTTCCCCTGCCCATGGGCCCCCATGTAACCCTGTTAAATGTGTGTATGTGAGCATGTGAGTGGCCCTGCAGGCCCCTGACTCTGCTGCCCCCCCTGAGATACCACAATGTTTTGGAGGGCCTGAGAGAGCAGCTGACCAGCTACTGTGTTCAGTTGTGGACCAGTACTATCCTGCAGGACGCAGAGAGACACCACTGGGCTGACCCCAAACCCTTTTAGGAGGTGAACTAGACCAGGATTACTGCCCTGACTCTGCTGCCCCCCCTAAGATACCACAATGTTGTGGAGGGCCTGAGAGAGCAGCTGACCAGCTACTGTGTTCAATTGTGGACCAGTACTATCCTGCAGGACGCAGAGAGACACCACTAGGCTGACCCCAAACCCTTTTAGGAGGTGAACTAGACCAGGATTACTGCCCTGACTCTGCTGCCCCCCCCTGAGATACCACAATGTTGTGGAGGGCCTGAGAGAGCAGCTGACCAGCTACTGTGTTCAATTGTGGACCAGTACTATCCTGCAGGACGCAGAGAGACACCACTGGGCTGACCCCAAACCCATTTAGGAGGTGAACTAGACCAGGATTACTGCCTGTTTCTGGAGCTTTGCAGCTAATGTTTAGATACTAGACTGGGGGGTCCAACAGTAACGGGTGTCTTGGAGTGTTTGTAGTGCTTGTCGTGTTCAATGTGGTTTTTAGTCACTACAAATCTGCAGAGTCTGGTAGACTTGGAGATATCTCACTCTCTCTCTTTACTTTTATACCAGAAATGTACTCTTTGCACTCTTAGCACCCCCGTCCCCTTCCGGCCCCCAACCCAGGGCTCCACTCTCAGCTCTCCCTGCACATCTGGGGCTCCTGTACTGCCCTGAGGGCTGGTGGGATTGAGCCGTCTGCACTGTGACAGTCTGGAATCAGGGCCGCTGGAACATCCGGCCTCCACTACCTATGACCCCTATACCAACCCAGACCCCTCCCTCTCCCTCCCTTTGTTCCCAGGCAGTGAGGCCAGACAGGCCTGCTGTGTGCAGGTGTGTGGGGCTACCATGCAGGCAGGGCCGTCTGGGCTGTCTGGCTCTCGTCCGTCTCTCTCCTGCAGCCTGGATCCTGGAGCTCAGAGGAGGCAGCTCAGCTCTTCCGCCCCAGACCTAGACCCAGATCCAGCCAGTCTCAGCCACACATGCACACCCTCCTGGTGCTGGTCCACATATAGGGAGGTCTACTGAGTCCAGAGGCAGAGGATGGAGCCCTAATCCCGGATGTACGGTCACGCTCAATCCCTAAATGACTGGCTTCTGGGGAGGCGGGGGAAGAGGGGAAGGGGGGTTGGAGACAGTCCCCGCTCACACCAGCCAAACTGAACCCATCCTGGGATCATTACAAGGACACTTTGGACAATAATCTATCTTTGGTCACATTACAAACTCTAGGGCCTTGTCTGAGAACAATTAGAGTCACAGGAAACCAGCCTCTCTTCTCACTCTCTCTCTCTCTCCCCCTGTCCCTCCTGCTCTATTTCTCTCTCTCCCTTTCTCTCTCTCTCTCTCTCTCTTTCCCCCTGTCCCTCCTGCTCTATTTCTCTCTCTCCCCCTCTCTCTCTCTCTTTCCCGCTGTCCCTCCTGCTCTATTTATCTCTCTCTCCCCGTCTCCCTCTCTCTCCATTTCACTCTGTCTGTTTTACAATTTCTTTTGACCCAATGTAAAACCCATTCATGTTTCTGTCACCATCTGTGTGTTCTTGTCAGTGTGTGTGTGTGTGTGTGTGTGTGTGTGTGTGTGTGTGTGTGTGTGTGTGTGTGTGTGTGTGTGTGTCTGTGTGTGTAGTGATATTCTAGACGGTCCCTCTTGTCTGTGATGTCTTCCACAGATCAGGACATGAAAGAGGTCTCTAGTCCCACAGGGACAGGTGCTAGTGGTGTGACCATGGAGTCTTCAATTTGATGACAACTCAGTTTTAGGGAGGCCATGTAGAAACCAGGGTCCAATGATGTGGTAATAGTATTGTTAGTAATGTTACTAGTATTATTTGTATTACTAGTGTTATGAGTGTTATTAGTGTTACTAGTGTTATTAGTGTTGCTAGTGTTGCTAGTGTTATTAGTGTTATTAGTGTTAGTAGTGTTAGTAGTGTTACAAGTGTTAGTAGTGTTAGTAGTGTTATTAGTGTTAGTAGTGTTAGTAGTGTTAGTAGTGTTACTAGTGTTAGTAGTGTTACTAGTGTTATTAGTGTTATTAGTGTTACTAGTGTTATTAGTGTTACTAGTGTTAGTAGTGTTACTAGTGTTACTAGTGTTAGTAGTGTTAGTAGTGTTGGTAGTGTTACTATTGTTATTAGTGTTAATAGTGTTACTAACGTTACTAGTGTTAGTAGTGTTAGTAGTGTTACTATTGTTATTAGTGTTAATAGTGTTACTTACGTTAATAGTGTAACTAGTGTTAGTAGTGTTACTAGTGTTACTAGTGTTAGTAGTGTTACTAGTGTTAGTAGTGTTAGTAGTGTTAGTAGTGTTGGTAGTGTTACTAACGTTACTAGTGTTAGTAGTGTTAGTAGTGTTACTAGTGTTACTAGTGTTACTAGTGTTAGTAGTGTTAGTATTGTTACCAGTGTTATTAGTGTTATTAGTGTTACTAGTGTTAGTAGTGTTACTAGTGTTAGTAGTGTTAGTAGTGTTAGTAGTGTTACTAGTGTTGGTAGTGTTACTAGTGTTAGTAGTGTTAGTAGTGTTGGTAGTGTTATTATTGTTATTAGTGTTAATAGTGTTACTTACGATAATAGTGTTACTAGTGTTAGTAGTGTTACTAGTGTTACTAGTGTTAGTAGTGTTACTAGTGTTAGTAGTTTTAGTAGTGTTGGTAGTGTTAGTAGTGTTAGTCGTGTTACTATTGTTATTAGTGTTAATAGTGTTACTAACGTTAATAGTGTTACTAGTGTTAGTAGTGTTACTAGTGTTACTAGTGTTAGTAGTGTTACTAGTGTTAGTAGTGTTAGTAGTGTTAGTAGTGTTACTATTGCTATTAGTGTTAATAGTGTTACTAACGTTACTAGTGTTAGTAGTGTTAGTAGTGTTAGTAGTGTTACTAGTGTTAGTAGTGTTACTAGTGTTAGTAGTGTTAGTAGTGTTACTAGTGTTAGTAGTGTTACTAGTGTTAGTAGTGTTACTAGTGTTACTAGTGTTACTAGTGTTAGTAGTGTTAGTATTGTTACTAGTGTTATTAGTGTTATTAGTGTTGCTAGTGTTGCTAGTGTTATTAGTGTTATTAGTGTTAGTAGTGTTACTAGTGTTACTAGTGTTAGTAGTGTTAGTAGTGTTATTAGTGTTACTAGTGTTACTAGTGTTATTAGTGTTACTAGTGTTACTAGTGTTACTAGTGTTAATAGTGTTACTAGTGTTAGTAGTGTTACTAGTGTTAGTAGTGTTAGTAGTGTTAGTAGTGTTACTAGTGTTAGTAGTGTTTGTAGTGTTGGTAGTGTTAGTAGTGTTAGTCGTGTTACTATTGTTATTAGTGTTAATAGTGTTACTAACGTTAATAGTGTTACTAGTGTTAGTAGTGTTACTAGTGTTACTAGTGTTAGTAGTGTTACTAGTGTTAGTAGTGTTAGTAGTGTTAGTAGTGTTACTATTGCTATTAGTGTTAATAGTGTTACTAACGTTACTAGTGTTAGTAGTGTTAGTAGTGTTAGTAGTGTTACTAGTGTTAGTAGTGTTAGTAGTGTTAGTAGTGTTAGTAGTGTTACTAGTGTTAGTAGTGTTACTAGTGTTAGTAGTGTTACTAGTGTTAGTAGTGTTACTAGTGTTAGTAGTGTTAGTAGTGTTAGTAGTGTTACTAGTGTTACTAGTGTTACTAGTGTTAGTAGTGTTAGTATTGTTACTAGTGTTATTAGTGTTATTAGTGTTGCTAGTGTTGCTAGTGTTATTAGTGTTATTAGTGTTATTAGTGTTATTAGTGTTAGTAGTGTTACTAGTGTTACTAGTGTTAGTAGTGTTAGTAGTGTTATTAGTGTTACTAGTGTTACTAGTGTTATTAGTGTTACTAGTGTTAGTAGTGTTACTAGTGTTAATAGTGTTACTAGTGTTAGTAGTGTTACTAGTGTTAGTAGTGTTAGTAGTGTTAGTAGTGTTACTAGTGTTAGTAGTGTTAGTAGTGTTGGTAGTGTTACTATTGTTATTAGTGTTAATAGTGTTACTTACGATAATAGTGTTACTAGTGTTAGTAGTATTACTAGTGTTACTAGTGTTAGTAGTGTTACTAGTGTTAGTAGTTTTAGTAGTGTTGGTAGTGTTAGTAGTGTTAGTCGTGTTACTATTGTTATTAGTGTTAATAGTGTTACTAACGTTAATAGTGTTACTAGTGTTAGTAGTGTTACTAGTGTTACTAGTGTTACTAGTGTTAGTAGTGTTAGTAGTGTTAGTAGTGTTACTATTGCTATTAGTGTTAATAGTGTTACTAACGTTACTAGTGTTACTAGTGTTACTAGTGTTAGTAGTGTTACTAGTGTTAGTAGTGTTAGTAGTGTTAGTAGTGTTACTAGTGTTGGTAGTGTTACTAGTGTTAGTAGTGTTAGTAGTGTTGGTAGTGTTACTATTGTTATTAGTGTTAATAGTGTTACTTACGATAATAGTGTTACTAGTGTTAGTAGTGTTACTAGTGTTACTAGTGTTAGTAGTGTTACTAGTGTTAGTAGTTTTAGTAGTGTTGGTAGTGTTAGTAGTGTTAGTCGTGTTACTATTGTTATTAGTGTTAATAGTGTTACTAACGTTAATAGTGTTACTAGTGTTAGTAGTGTTACTAGTGTTACTAGTGTTAGCAGTGTTACTAGTGTTAGTAGTGTTAGTAGTGTTAGTAGTGTTACTATTGCTATTAGTGTTAATAGTGTTACTAACGTTACTAGTGTTAGTAGTGTTAGTAGTGTTACTAGTGTTAGTAGTGTTACTAGTGTTAGTAGTGTTACTAGTGTTAGTAGTGTTAGTAGTGTTAGTAGTGTTACTAGTGTTACTACTGTTACTAGTGTTAGTAGTGTTAGTATTGTTACTAGTGTTATTAGTGTTGCTAGTGTTGCTAGTGTTATTAGTGTTATTAGTGTTATTAGTGTTAGTAGTGTTACTAGTGTTACTAGTGTTAGTAGTGTTAGTAGTGTTATTAGTGTTACTAGTGTTACTAGTGTTATTAGTGTTACTAGTGTTAGTAGTGTTACTAGTGTTACTAGTGTTACTAGTGTTAGCAGTGTTACTAGTGTTAGTAGTGTTAGTAGTGTTACTAGTGTTGGTAGTGTTACTAGTGTTAGTAGTGTTAGTAGTGTTAGTAGTGTTGGTAGTGTTACTATTGTTATTAGTGTTAATAGTGTTACTTACGATAATAGTGTTACTAGTGTTAGTAGTATTACTAGTGTTACTAGTGTTAGTAGTGTTACTAGTGTTAGTAGTTTTAGTAGTGTTGGTAGTGTTAGTAGTGTTACTAGTGTTACTAGTGTTAGTAGTGTTAGTATTGTTACTAGTGTTATTAGTGTTATTAGTGTTGCTAGTGTTGCTAGTGTTATTAGTGTTATTAGTGTTATTAGTGTTAGTAGTGTTACTAGTGTTACTAGTGTTACTAGTGTTAGTAGTGTTATTAGTGTTACTAGTGTTACTAGTGTTATTAGTGTTACTAGTGTTAGTAGTGTTACTAGTGTTACTAGTGTTACTAGTGTTAGTAGTGTTACTAGTGTTAGTAGTGTTAGTAGTGTTACTAGTGTTGGTAGTGTTACTAGTGTTAGTAGTGTTAGTAGTGTTAGTAGTGTTGGTAGTGTTACTATTGTTATTAGTGTTAATAGTGTTACTTACGATAATAGTGTTACTAGTGTTAGTAGCATTACTAGTGTTACTAGTGTTAGTAGTGTTACTAGTGTTAGTAGTTTTAGTAGTGTTGGTAGTGTTAGTAGTGTTAGTCGTGTTACTATTGTTATTAGTGTTAATAGTGTTACTAACGTTAATAGTGTTACTAGTGTTAGTAGTGTTACTAGTGTTACTAGTGTTACTAGTGTTAGTAGTGTTAGTAGTGTTACTATTGCTATTAGTGTTAATAGTGTTACTAACGTTACTAGTGTTACTAGTGTTACTAGTGTTACTAGTGTTAGTAGTGTTACTAGTGTTAGTAGTGTTAGTAGTGTTAGTAGTGTTACTAGTGTTGGTAGTGTTACTAGTGTTAATAGTGTTAGTAGTGTTAGTCGTGTTACTATTGTTATTAGTGTTAATAGTGTTACTAACGTTAATAGTGTTACCAGTGTTAGTAGTGTTACTAGTGTTACTAGTGTTAGTAGTGTTACTAGTGTTAGTAGTGTTACTATTGCTATTAGTGTTAATAGTGTTACTAACGTTACTAGTGTTAGTAGTGTTAGTAGTGTTAGTAGTGTTACTAGTGTTAGTAGTGTTAATAGTGTTATTAGTGTTACTAGTGTTACTAGTGTTATTTGTGTTACTAGTGTTAGTAGTGTTACTAGTGTTACTAGTGTTACTAGTGTTAGTAGTGTTACTAGTGTTAGTAGTGTTAGTAGTGTTAGTAGTGTTAGTAGTGTTACTAGTGTTGGTAGTGTTACTAGTGTTAGTAGTGTTAGTAGTGTTAGTAGTGTTGGTAGTGTTACTATTGTTATTAGTGTTAATAGTGTTACTTACGATAATAGTGTTACTAGTGTTAGTAGTATTACTAGTGTTACTAGTGTTAGTAGTGTTACTAGTGTTAGTAGTTTTAGTAGTGTTGGTAGTGTTAGTAGTGTTAGTCGTGTTACTATTGTTATTAGTGTTAATAGTGTTACTAACGTTAATAGTGTTACTAGTGTTAGTAGTGTTACTAGTGTTACTAGTGTTAGTAGTGTTAGTAGTGTTACTATTGCTATTAGTGTTAATAGTGTTACTAACGTTACTAGTGTTAGTAGTGTTAGTAGTTTTAGTAGTGTTACTAGTGTTATTAGTGTTACTAGTGATAGTAGTGTCAGTAGTGTTATTAGTGTTAGTAGTGTTACTAGTGTTAGTAGTGTTACTAGTGTTAGTAGTGTTACTGGTGTTACTAGTGTTAGTATGTTACTAGTGTTATTAATGTTAGTAGTGTTATTAGTGTTATTAATGTTAGTAGTGTTAGTAGTGTTACTAGTGTTGGTAGTGTTACTAGTGTTAGTAGTGTTAGTAGTGTTGGTAGTGTTAGTAGTGTTAGTCGTGTTACTATTGTTATTAGTGTTAATAGTGTTACTAACGTTAATAGTGTTACTAGTGTTAGTAGCGTTACTAGTGTTACTAGTGTTAGTAGTGTTACTAGTGTTAGTAGTTTTAGTAGTGTTGGTAGTGTTAGTAGTGTTAGTCGTGTTACTATTGTTATTAGTGTTAATAGTGTTACTAACGTTAATAGTGTTACTAGTGTTAGTAGTGTTACTAGTGTTACTAGTGTTAGTAGTGTTAGTAGTGTTAGTAGTGTTGGTAGTGTTACTAACGTTACTAGTGTTAGTAGTGTTAGTAGTGTTACTAGTGTTACTAGTGTTACTAGTGTTAGTAGTGTTAGTATTGTTACTAGTGTTATTAGTGTTATTAGTGTTACTAGTGTTAGTAGTGTTACTAGTGTTAGTAGTGTTAGTAGTGTTAGTAGTGTTACTAGTGTTGGTAGTGTTACTAGTGTTAGTAGTGTTAGTAGTGTTGGTAGTGTTACTATTGTTATTAGTGTTAATAGTGTTACTTACGATAATAGTGTTACTAGTGTTAGTAGTGTTACTAGTGTTACTAGTGTTAGTAGTGTTACTAGTGTTAGTAGTTTTAGTAGTGTTGGTAGTGTTAGTAGTGTTAGTCGTGTTACTATTGTTATTAGTGTTAATAGTGTTACTAACGTGTGTTACTAGTGTTAGTAGTGTTACTAGTGTTACTAGTGTTAGTAGTGTTACTAGTGTTAGTAGTGTTAGTAGTGTTAGTAGTGTTACTATTGCTATTAGTGTTAATAGTGTTACTAACGTTACTAGTGTTAGTAGTGTTAGTAGTGTTAGTAGTGTTACTAGTGTTAGTAGTGTTACTAGTGTTAGTAGTGTTAGTAGTGTTACTAGTGTTAGTAGTGTTACTAGTGTTAGTAGTGTTACTAGTGTTAGTAGTGTTACTAGTGTTACTAGTGTTACTAGTGTTAGTAGTGTTAGTATTGTTACTAGTGTTATTAGTGTTATTAGTGTTGCTAGTGTTGCTAGTGTTATTAGTGTTATTAGTGTTATTAGTGTTACTAGTGTTACTAGTGTTATTAGTGTTACTAGTGTTACTAGTGTTACTAGTGTTAATAGTGTTACTAGTGTTAGTAGTGTTACTAGTGTTAGTAGTGTTAGTAGTGTTAGTAGTGTTACTAGTGTTAGTAGTGTTTGTAGTGTTGGTAGTGTTACTATTGTTATTAGTGTTAATAGTGTTACTTACGATAATAGTGTTACTAGTGTTAGTAGTATTACTAGTGTTACTAGTGTTAGTATGTTACTAGTGTTATTAATGTTAGTAGTGTTATTAGTGTTATTAATGTTAGTAGTGTTAGTAGTGTTACTAGTGTTGGTAGTGTTACTAGTGTTAGTAGTGTTAGTAGTGTTGGTAGTGTTAGTAGTGTTAGTCGTGTTACTATTGTTATTAGTGTTAATAGTGTTACTAACGTTAATAGTGTTACTAGTGTTAGTAGCGTTACTAGTGTTACTAGTGTTAGTAGTGTTACTAGTGTTAGTAGTTTTAGTAGTGTTGGTAGTGTTAGTAGTGTTAGTCGTGTTACTATTGTTATTAGTGTTAATAGTGTTACTAACGTTAATAGTGTTACTAGTGTTAGTAGTGTTACTAGTGTTACTAGTGTTAGTAGTGTTAGTAGTGTTAGTAGTGTTGGTAGTGTTACTAACGTTACTAGTGTTAGTAGTGTTAGTAGTGTTACTAGTGTTACTAGTGTTACTAGTGTTAGTAGTGTTAGTATTGTTACTAGTGTTATTAGTGTTATTAGTGTTACTAGTGTTAGTAGTGTTACTAGTGTTAGTAGTGTTAGTAGTGTTAGTAGTGTTACTAGTGTTAGTGTTACTAGTGTTACTAGTGTTACTAGTGTTACTAGTGTTACTAGTAGTGTTAGTAGTGTTAGTAGTGTTACTAGTGTTATTAGTGTATTAGTGTTAGTAGTGTTAGTAGTGTTACTGTTAGTAGTGTTAGTAGTGTTAGTAGTGTTACTAGTGTTGGTAGTGTTACTAGTGTTAGTAGTGTTAGTAGTGTTGGTAGTGTTACTATTGTTATTAGTGTTAATAGTGTTACTTACGATAATAGTGTTACTAGTGTTAGTAGTGTTACTAGTGTTACTAGTGTTAGTAGTGTTACTAGTGTTAGTAGTTTTAGTAGTGTTGGTAGTGTTAGTAGTGTTAGTCGTGTTACTATTGTTATTAGTGTTAATAGTGTTACTAACGTTAATAGTGTTACTAGTGTTAGTAGTGTTACTAGTGTTACTAGTGTTAGTAGTGTTACTAGTGTTAGTAGTGTTAGTAGTGTTAGTAGTGTTACTATTGCTATTAGTGTTAATAGTGTTACTAACGTTACTAGTGTTAGTAGTGTTAGTAGTGTTAGTAGTGTTACTAGTGTTAGTAGTGTTACTAGTGTTAGTAGTGTTAGTAGTGTTACTAGTGTTAGTAGTGTTACTAGTGTTAGTAGTGTTACTAGTGTTAGTAGTGTTACTAGTGTTACTAGTGTTACTAGTGTTAGTAGTGTTAGTATTGTTACTAGTGTTATTAGTGTTATTAGTGTTGCTAGTGTTGCTAGTGTTATTAGTGTTATTAGTGTTATTAGTGTTACTAGTGTTACTAGTGTTATTAGTGTTACTAGTGTTACTAGTGTTACTAGTGTTAATAGTGTTACTAGTGTTAGTAGTGTTACTGTTAGTAGTGTTAGTAGTGTTAGTAGTGTTACTAGTGTTAGTAGTGTTTGTAGTGTTGTTGTAGTGTTACTAGTGTTATTAGTGTTAATAGTGTTACTAGTTTATTAGTGTTACTAGTGTTAGTAGTATTACTAGTGTTACTAGTGTTAGTAGTGTTACTAGTGTTAGTAGTGTTAGTGTAGTAGTGTTACTAGTGTTGGTAGTGTTACTAGTGTTAGTAGTGTTAGTAGTGTTGGTAGTGTTACTATTGTTATTAGTGTTAATAGTGTTACTTACGATAATAGTGTTACTAGTGTTAGTAGTGTTACTAGTGTTACTAGTGTTAGTAGTGTTACTAGTGTTAGTAGTTTTAGTAGTGTTGGTAGTGTTAGTAGTGTTAGTCGTGTTACTATTGTTATTAGTGTTAATAGTGTTACTAACGTTAATAGTGTTACTAGTGTTAGTAGTGTTACTAGTGTTACTAGTGTTAGTAGTGTTACTAGTGTTAGTAGTGTTAGTAGTGTTAGTAGTGTTACTATTGCTATTAGTGTTAATAGTGTTACTAACGTTACTAGTGTTAGTAGTGTTAGTAGTGTTAGTAGTGTTACTAGTGTTAGTAGTGTTACTAGTATTAGTGTTAGTAGTGTTAGTAGTGTTACTAGTGTTAGTAGTGTTACTAGTGTTAGTAGTGTTACTAGTGTTAGTAGTGTTAGTAGTGTTAGTAGTGTTAGTAGTGTTACTAGTGTTACTAGTGTTAGTAGTGTTAGTATTGTTACTAGTGTTATTAGTGTTATTAGTGTTGCTAGTGTTGCTAGTGTTATTAGTGTTATTAGTGTTATTAGTGTTATTAGTGTTAGTAGTGTTACTAGTGTTACTAGTGTTAGTAGTGTTAGTAGTGTTATTAGTGTTACTAGTGTTACTAGTGTTATTAGTGTTACTAGTGTTAGTAGTGTTACTAGTGTTAATAGTGTTACTAGTGTTAGTAGTGTTACTAGTGTTAGTAGTGTTAGTAGTGTTAGTAGTGTTACTAGTGTTAGTAGTGTTAGTAGTGTTGGTAGTGTTACTATTGTTATTAGTGTTAATAGTGTTACTTAATAGTGTTACTAGTGTTAGTAGTATTACTAGTGTTACTAGTGTTAGTAGTGTTACTAGTGTTAGTAGTTTTAGTAGTGTTGGTAGTGTTAGTAGTGTTAGTAGTGTTACTATTGTTATTAGTGTTAATAGTGTTACTAACGTTAATAGTGTTACTAGTGTTAGTAGTGTTACTAGTGTTACTAGTGTTACTAGTGTTAGTAGTGTTAGTAGTGTTAGTAGTGTTACTATTGTGTTTAATAGTGTTACTAGTGTTACTAGTGTTACTAGTGTTACTAGTGTTAGTAGTGTTACTAGTGTTAGTAGTGTTAGTAGTGTTAGTAGTGTTACTAGTGTTGGTAGTGTTACTAGTGTTAGTAGTGTTAGTAGTGTTATTGTTGTTACTAGTGTTATTAGTGTTAATAGTGTTACTACGTTAATAGTGTTACTAGTGTTAGTAGTGTTACTAGTGTTACTAGTGTTAGTAGTGTTACTAGTGTTAGTAGTTTTAGTAGTGTTGGTAGTGTTAGTAGTGTTAGTCGTGTTACTATTGTTATTAGTGTTAATAGTGTTACTAACGTTAATAGTGTTACTAGTGTTAGTAGTGTTACTAGTGTTACTAGTGTTAGCAGTGTTAGTGTTAGTAGTAGTGTTGTTACTATTGCTATTAGTGTTAATAGTGTTACTAACGTTACTAGTGTTAATAGTGTTAGTAGTTAGTAGTGTTACTAGTGTTAGCTAGTGTTAGTAGTGTTACTAGTGTTAGTAGTGTTACTGTGTTAGTAGTGTAGTATTGTTACTAGTGTTATTAGTGTTGTAGTGTTACTAGTGTTATTAGTGTTAGTGTTAGTGTTTACTAGTGTTAGTAGTGTTAGTAGTGTTATTAGTGTTACTAGTGTTAGTGTTATTAGTGTTACTAGTGTTAGTAGTGTTACTAGTGTTACTAGTGTTACTAGTGTTAGTAGTGTTAGTAGTGTTACTAGTGTTAGTGTAGTGTTACTAGTGTTAGTAGTGTTAGTAGTGTTGGTAGTGTTACTATTGTTATTAGTGTTAATAGTGTTACTTAGTAATAGTGTTACTAGTGTTAGCTAGTGTTACTAGTGTTAGTAGTGTTACTAGTGTTAGTGTTAGTGTTAGTAGTGTTACTAGTGTTACTAGTGTTAGTAGTGTTAGTATTGTTAGTGTTATTAGTGTTATTAGTGTTGCTAGTGTTGCTAGTGTTATTAGTGTTAGTGTTAGTAGTGTTACTAGTGTTAGTAGTGTTACTAGTGTTGTTATTAGTGTTACTAGTGTTATTAGTGTTACTAGTGTTAGTAGTGTTACTAGTGTTACTAGTGTTACTAGTGTTAGTAGTGTTACTAGTGTTAGTAGTGTTACTAGTGTTAGTAGTGTTACTAGTGTTGCAGTGTTGTAGTGTAGTGTTGGTAGTGTTACTATTGTTATTAGTGTTAATAGTGTTACTTAGATAATAGTGTTACTAGTGTTAGTAGTATTACTAGTGTTACTAGTGTTAGTAGTGTTACTAGTGTTAGTAGTTTTAGTAGTGTTGGTAGTGTTAGTAGTGTTAGTCGTGTTACTATTGTTATTAGTGTTAATAGTGTTACTAACGTTAATAGTGTTACTAGTGTTAGTAGTGTTACTAGTGTTACTAGTGTTACTAGTGTTAGTAGTGTTAGTAGTTACTTTGCTATTAGTGTTAATAGTGTTACTAACGTGTTTACTAGTGTTACTAGTGTTAGTAGTGTTATTAGTGTTAGTGTTAGTAGTGTTAGTAGTGTTGGTAGTGTTACTAGTGTTAATAGTGTTACTAGTGTTAGTAGTGTTGTTATTAGTGTTAATAGTGTTACTAACGTTAATAGTGTTACTAGTGTTAGTAGTGTTACTGTTACTAGTGTTAGTAGTGTTACTAGTGTTAGTAGTGTTACTATTGCTATTAGTGTTAATAGTGTTACTAACGTAGTGTTAGTAGTGTTAGTAGTGTTAGTAGTGTTAGTAGTGTTACTAGTGTTAGTAGTTAGTAGTAGTGTTACTAGTGTTAAGTAGTGTTGCTAGTGTTAGTAGTGTTACTAGTGTTAGTAGTGTTACTAGTGTTAGTAGTGTTAGTAGTGTTAGTAGTGTTACTAGTGTTACTAGTGTTACTAGTGTTAGTAGTGTTAGTATTGTTACTAGTGTTATTAGTGTTATTAGTGTTGCTAGTGTTGCTAGTGTTATTAGTGTTATTAGTGTTATTAGTGTTAGTAGTGTTACTAGTGTTGCTAGTGTTAGTAGTGTTAATAGTGTTATTAGTGTTACTAGTGTTACTAGTGTTATTTGTGTTACTAGTGTTAGTAGTGTTACTAGTGTTACTAGTGTTACTAGTGTTAGTAGTGTTACTAGTGTTAGTAGTGTTAGTAGTGTTAGTAGTGTTACTAGTGTTGGTAGTGTTACTAGTGTTAGTAGTGTTAGTAGTGTTAGTAGTGTTGGTAGTGTTACTATTGTTATTAGTGTTAATAGTGTTACTTACGATAATAGTGTTACTAGTGTTAGTAGTATTACTAGTGTTACTAGTGTTAGTAGTGTTACTAGTGTTAGTAGTTTTAGTAGTGTTGGTAGTGTTAGTAGTGTTAGTCGTGTTACTATTGTTATTAGTGTTAATAGTGTTACTAACGTTAATAGTGTTACTAGTGTTAGTAGTGTTACTAGTGTTACTAGTGTTACTAGTGTTAGTAGTGTTAGTGTTTACTATTGCTATTAGTGTTAATAGTGTTACTTACTAGTGTTAGTAGTGTTAGTAGTGTTAGTAGTGTTACTAGTGTTAGTAGTGTTACTAGTGTTAGTAGTGTTACTAGTGTTATTAGTGTTAGTAGTGTTACTAGTGTTAGTAGTGTTACTAGTGTTAGTAGTGTTACTAGTGTTAGTATGTTACTAGTGTTATTAATGTTAGTAGTGTTATTAGTGTTATTAATGTTAGTAGTGTTAGTAGTGTTACTAGTGTTGGTAGTGTTACTAGTGTTAGTAGTGTTAGTAGTGTTGGTAGTGTTAGTAGTGTTAGTCTACTTTGTTATTAGTGTTAATAGTGTTACTAACGTTAATAGTGTTACTAGTGTTAGTAGCGTTACTAGTGTTACTAGTGTTAGTAGTGTTACTAGTGTTAGTAGTTTTAGTAGTGTTGGTAGTGTTAGTAGTGTTAGTCGTGTTACTATTGTTATTAGTGTTAATAGTGTTACTAACGTTAATAGTGTTACTAGTGTTAGTAGTGTTAGTAGTGTTACTAGTGTTAGTAGTGTTACTAGTGTTAGTAGTGTTAGTAGTGTTACTATCGCTATTAGTGTTAATAGTGTTACTAACGTTACTAGTGTTAGTAGTGTTAGTAGTGTTAGTAGTGTTACTAGTGTTAGTAGTGTTACTAGTGTTAGTAGTAGTGTTACTAGTGTTAGTAGTGTTAGTAGTGTTACTAGTGTTACTAGTGTTAGTAGTGTTAGTATTGTTACTAGTGTTATTAGTGTTGCTAGTGTTGCTAGTGTTATTAGTGTTATTAGTGTAATTAGTGTTATTAGTGTTAGTAGTGTTACTAGTGTTACTAGTGTTAGTAGTGTTAGTAGTGTTATTAGTGTTACTAGTGTTACTAGTGTTATTAGTGTTACTAGTGTTAGTAGTGTTACTAGTATTAATAGTGTTTACTAGTGTTAGTAGTGTTACTAGTGTTAGTAGTGTTAGTAGTGTTAGTAGTGTTACTAGTGTTGGTAGTGTTACTAGTGTTAGTAGTGTTAGTAGTGTTGGTAGTGTTACTATTGTTATTAGTGTTAATAGTGTTACTTACGATAATAGTGTTACTAGTGTTAGTAGTATTACTAGTGTTACTAGTGTTAGTAGTGTTACTAGTGTTAGTAGTTTTAGTATTGTTGGTAGTGTTAGTAGTGTTAGTCGTGTTACTATTGTTATTAGTGTTAATAGTGTTACTAACGTTAATAGTGTTACTAGTGTTAGTAGTGTTACTAGTGTTACTAGTGTTACTAGTGTTAGTAGTGTTAGTAGTGTTACTATTGTGTTTACTAGTGTTAGTAGTGTTAGTAGTAGTGTTAGTAGTTTTAGTAGTGTTACTAGTGTTAGTAGTGTTACTAGTGTTAGTAGTGTCAGTAGTGTTATTAGTGTTAGTAGTGTTACTAGTGTTAGTAGTGTTACTAGTGTTAGTAGTGTTACTGGTGTTACTAGTGTTATTAATGTTAGTAGTGTTATTAGTGTTATTAATGTTAGTAGTGTTAGTAGTGTTACTAGTGTTAGTAGTGTTACTAGTGTTAGTAGTGTCAGTAGTGTTATTAGTGTTAGTAGTGTTACTAGTGTTAGTAGTGTTACTGGTGTTACTAGTGTTAGTAGTGTTATTAGTGTTATTAATGTTAGTAGTTTTAGTAGTGTTACTAGTGTTAGTAGTGTTAGTAGTGTTGGTAGTGTTACTATTGTTATTAGTGTTAATAGTGTTACTTACGATTATAGTGTTACTAGTGTTACTAGTGTTAGTAGTGTTACTAGTGTTAGTAGTTTTAGTAGTGTTGGTAGTGTTAGTAGTGTTAGTCGTGTTACTATTGTTATTAGTGTTAATAGTGTTACTAACGTTAATAGTGTTACTAGTGTTAGTAGTGTTACTAGTGTTAGTGTTACTAGTAGTTTACTAGTGTTAGTAGTGTTAGTAGTGTTAGTAGTGTTACTATTGCTGTGTAATAGTGTTACTAGTGTGTTAGTAGTGTTAGTAGTGTTACTAGTGTTATTAGTGTTAGTAGTGTTACTAGTGTTAGTAGTGTTACTAGTGTTAGTAGTGTTACTAGTGTTAGTAGTGTTAGTAGTGTTACTAGTGTTAGTAGTGTTATTAGTGTTATTAATGTTAGTAGTGGTATTAATGTTATTAGTGTTATTAATGTTATTAGTGTTACTAGTGTTATTAGTGTTACTAGTGTTAGTAGTGTTACTAGTGTTACTAGTGTTACTAGTGTTAGTAGTGTTAGTAGTGTTAGTAGTGTTACTAGTGTTACTAGTGTTAGTAGTGTTAGTAGTGTTAGTAGTGTTACTAGTGTTGGTAGTGTTACTAGTGTTACTAGTGTTAGTAGTGTTACTAGTGTTACTAGTGTTAGTAGTGTTAGTAGTGTTAGTAGTGTTACTATTGCTATTAGTGTTAATAGTGTTACTAACGTTATTAGTAGTGTTAGTAGTGTTAGTAGTGTTACTAGTGTTAGTAGTGTTACTAATGTTAGTAGTGTTAGTAGTGTTATTAGTTTTAGTAGTGTTACTAGTGTTAGTAGTGTTACTAGTGTTAGTAGTGTTACTAGTGTTATTAATGTTAGTAGTGCTCTTAGTGTTATTAATGTTAGTAGTGTTATTAATGTTAGTAGTGGTATTAATGTTATTAGTGTTATTAATGTTATTAGTGTTACTAGTGTTATTAGTGTTACTAGTGTTAGTAGTGTTACTAGTGTTAGTAGTGTTAGTAGTGTTAGTAGTGTTACTAGTGTTGGTAGTGTTACTAGTGTTAGTAGTGTTAGTAGTGTTGGTAGTGTTACTATTGTTATTAGTGTTAATAGTGTTAGTAGTGTTACTAGTGTTAGTAGTGTTAGTAGTGTTAGTAGTTTTACTAGTGTTGGTAGTGTTAGTAGTGTTAGTCGTGTTACTATTGTTATTAGTGTTAATAGTGTTACTAACGTTAATAGTGTTACTAGTGTTAGTAGTGTTACTAGTGTTACTGGTGTTACTAGTGTTAGTAGTGTTACTAGTGTTAGTAGTGTTACTAGTGTTATTAGTGTTATTAGTGTTATTAGTGTTACTAGTGTTAGTAGTGTTACTAGTGTTATTAGTGTTATTAGTGTTACTAGTGTTACTAGTGTTACTAGTGTTAGTAGTGTTACTAGTAGTGTTAGTAGTGTTAGTAGTGTTACTAGTGTTGGTAGTGTTACTAGTGTTAGTAGTGTTACTAGTGTTAGTAGTGTTACTAGTGTTACTAGTGTTAGTAGTGTTACTAGTGTTAGTAGTGTTACTAGTGTTACTAGTGTTAGTAGTGTTACTAGTGTTAGTAGTGTTACTAGTGTTATTAATGTTAGTAGTGCTATTAGTGTTATTAATGTTAGTAGTGTTATTAATGTTAGTAGTGGTATTAATGTTATTAGTGTTATTAATGTTATGAGTGTTACTAGTGTTATTAGTGTTACTAGTGTTAGTAGTCTTACTAGTGTTAGTAGTGTTAGTAGTGTTAGTAGTGTTACTAGTGTTGGTAGTGTTAATAGTGTTAGTAGTGTTATTAGTGTTGGTAGTGTTACTAGTGTTATTAGTGTTAATAGTGTTACTAGTAATAGTTAGTAGTGTTAGTAGTGTTACTAGTGTTACTAGTGTTACTAGTGTTAGTAGTGTTACTAGTGTTAGTAGTTTTAGTAGTGTTGGTAGTGTTAGTAGTGTTAGTAGTGTTACTATTGTTATTAGTGTTAATAGTGTTACTAGCGTTAATAGTGTTACTAGTGTTAGTAGTGTTAGTTAGTGTTACTAGTGTTAGTAGTGTTACTAGTGTTAGTAGTGTTAGTAGTAGTGTTAGTAGTAGTGTTACTATTGCTATTAGTGTTAATAGTGTTACTAACGTTATTAGTGTTAGTAGTGTTAGTAGTGTTACTAGTGTTAGTAGTGTTACTAGTGTTAGTAGTGTTAGTAGTGTTACTAGTGTTACTAGTGTTACTAGTGTTACTAGTGTTAGTAGTGTTACTAGTGTTACTAGTGTTAGTAGTGTTACTAGTGTTAGTAGTGTTACTATTGCTATTAGTGTTAGTAGTGTTACTAGTGTTACTAGTGTTAGTAGTGTTAGTAGTGTTAGTAGTGTTACTAGTGTTAGCTAGTGTTACTAGTGTTAGTAGTTAGTAGTGTTATTAGTGTTATTAGTGTTAGTAGTGTTACTAGTGTTACTAGTGTTACTAGTGTTAGTAGTGTTACTAGTGTTATTAATGTTAGTAGTGCTATTAGTGTTATTAATGTTATTAGTGTTACTAGTGTTATTAGTGTTACTAGTGTTAGTAGTGTTACTAGTGTTACTAATGTTACTAGTGTTACTAGTGTTACTAGTGTTAGTAGTGTTACTAGTGTTACTAGTGTTAGTAGTGTTAGTAGTGTTGGTAGTGTTACTATTGTTATTAGTGTTAATAGTGTTGCCTACGATAATAGTGTTACTAGTGTTAGTAGTGTTACTAGTGTTACTAGTGTTAGTAGTGTTAGTAGTGTTACTAGTGTTAGTAGTTTTAGTAGTGTTGGTAGTGTTAGTAGTGTTAGTCGTGTTACTATTGTTATTAGTGTTAATAGTGTTACTAGCGTTAATAGTGTTACTAGTGTTAGTAGTGTTACTAGTGTTACTAGTGTTACTAGTGTTACTAGTGTTATTAGTGTTAATAGTGTTACTTACGATAATAGTGTTACTAGTGTTAGTAGTGTTACTAGTGTTACTAGTGTTAGTAGTGTTAGTAGTGTTACTAGTGTTAGTAGTTTTAGTAGTGTTGGTAGTGTTAGTAGTGTTAGTCGTGTTACTATTGTTATTAGTGTTAATAGTGTTACTAGCGTTAATAGTGTTACTAGTGTTAGTAGTGTTACTAGTGTTACTAGTGTTACTAGTGTTACTAGTGTTAGTAGTGTTACTAGTGTTAGTAGTGTTAGTAGTGTTAGTAGTGCTATTAGTGTTAATAGTGTTACTAACGTTATTAGTGTTATTAGTGTTAGTAGTGTTAGTAGTGTTACTAGTGTTGGTAGTGTTGGTAGTGTTACTAGTGTTACTAGTGTTACTAGTGTTAGTAGTGTTACTAGTGTTACTAGTGTTAGTAATGTTAGTAGTGTTAGTAGTGTTACTATTGTTATTAGTGTTAATAGTGTTACTAACGTTACTAGTGTTATTAGTGTTAGTAGTGTTACTAGTGTTACTAGTGTTACTAGTGTTACTAGTGTTAGTAGTGTTACTAGTGTTACTAGTGTTAGTAGTGTTAGTAGTGTTACTAATGTTACTAGTGTTACTAGTGTTAGTAGTGTTACTAGTGTTAGTAGTGTTATTAGTGTTAGTAGTGTTACTAGTGTTACTAGTGTTACTATTGTTACTAGTGTTAGTAGTGTTACTAGTGTTACTAGTGTTAGTAGTGTTACTAATGTTAGTAGTGTTAGTAGTGTTACTAGTGTTACTAGTGTTAGTAGTGTTACTAGTGTTAGTAGTGTTAGTAGTGTTATTAGTGTTAGTAGTGTTAGTAGTGTTACTAGTGTTAGTAGTGTTACTAGTGTTACTAGTGTTAGTAGTGTTACTAGTGTTATTAATGTTAGTAGTGTTATTAGTGTTATTAGTGTTATTAGTGTTACTAGTGTTATTAGTGTTACTAGTGTTAGTAGTCTTACTAGTGTTACTAGTGTTACTATTGTTACTAGTGTTAGTAGTGTTACTAGTGTTACTAGTGTTACTAGTGTTAGTAGTGTTACTAGTGTTACTAGTGTTAGTAGTGTTAGTAGTGTTACTAATGTTACTAGTGTTACTAGTGTTGGTAGTGTTACTAGTGTTAGTAGTGTTAGTAGTGTTGGTAGTGTTACTATTGTTATTAGTGTTAATAGTGTTACTTACGATAATAGTGTTACTAGTGTTAGTAGTGTTACTAGTGTTACTAGTGTTAGTAGTGTTACTAGTGTTAGTAGTTTTAGTAGTGTTGGTAGTGTTAGTAGTGTTAGTCGTGTTACTATTGTTATTAGTGTTAATAGTGTTACTAACGTTAATAGTGTTACTAGTGTTAGTAGTGTTACTAGTGTTACTGGTGTTACTAGTGTTAGTAGAGTTACTAGTGTTAGTAGTGTTAGTAGTGTTACTATTGCTATTAGTGTTAATAGTGTTACTAACGTTACTAGTGTTAGTAGTGTTAGTAGTGTTACTAGTGTTAGTAGTGTTACTAGTGTTAGTAGTGTTACTAGTGTTATTAGTGTTATTAGTGTTATTAGTGTTACTAGTGTTAGTAGTGTTACTAGTGTTATTAGTGTTATTAGTGTTACTAGTGTTACTAGTGTTAGTAGTGTTACTAGTGTTAGTAGTGTTAGTAGTGTTAGTAGTGTTACTAGTGTTGGTAGTGTTACTAGTGTTAGTAGTGTTACTAGTGTTAGTAGTGTTACTAGTGTTACTAGTGTTAGTAGTGTTACTAGTGTTAGTAGTGTTACTAGTGTTACTAGTGTTAGTAGTGTTACTAGTGTTAGTAGTGTTACTAGTGTTATTAATGTTAGTAGTGCTATTAGTGTTATTAATGTTAGTAGTGTTATTAATGTTAGTAGTGGTATTAATGTTATTAGTGTTATTAATGTTATGAGTGTTACTAGTGTTATTAGTGTTACTAGTGTTAGTAGTCTTACTAGTGTTACTAGTGTTACTAGTGTTAGTAGTGTTAGTAGTGTTAGTAGTGTTACTAGTGTTGGTAGTGTTACTAGTGTTAGTAGTGTAAGTAGTGTTGGTAGTGTTACTATTGTTATTAGTGTTAATAGTGTTACTTACGATAATAGTGTTACTAGTGTTAGTAGTGTTACTAGTGTTACTAGTGTTAGTAGTGTTAGTAGTGTTACTAGTGTTAGTAGTTTTAGTAGTGTTGGTAGTGTTAGTAGTGTTAGTCGTGTTACTATTGTTATTAGTGTTAATAGTGTTACTAGCGTTAATAGTGTTACTAGTGTTAGTAGTGTTACTAGTGTTACTAGTGTTACTAGTGTTAGTAGTGTTACTAGTGTTAGTAGTGTTAGTAGTGTTAGTAGTGTTAGTAGTGTTACTATTGCTATTAGTGTTAATAGTGTTACTAACGTTATTAGTGTTAGTAGTGTTAGTAGTGTTACTAGTGTTAGTAGTGTTACTAGTGTTAGTAGTGTTAGTAGTGTTACTAGTGTTACTAGTGTTAGTAGTGTTACTAGTGTTACTAGTGTTAGTAGTGTTAGTAGTGTTATTAGTGTTACTATTGCTATTAGTGTTACTAGTGTTAGTAGTGTTACTAGTGTTAGTAGTGTTACTAGTGTTACTAGTGTTAGTAGTGTTACTAGTGTTAGTAGTGTTACTAGTGTTACTAGTGTTAGTAGTGTTACTAGTGTTAGTAGTGTTACTAGTGTTATTAATGTTAGTAGTGCTATTAGTGTTATTAATGTTAGTAGTGTTATTAATGTTAGTAGTGGTATTAATGTTATTAGTGTTATTAATGTTATGAGTGTTACTAGTGTTATTAGTGTTACTAGTGTTAGTAGTCTTACTAGTGTTACTAGTGTTACTAGTGTTACTAGTGTTACTAGTGTTAGTAGTGTTAGTAGTGTTACTAGTGTTAGTAGTTTTAGTAGTGTTGGTAGTGTTAGTAGTGTTAGTCGTGTTACTATTGTTATTAGTGTTAATAGTGTTACTAGCGTTAATAGTGTTACTAGTGTTACTAGTGTTACTAGTGTTACTAGTGTTACTAGTGTTAGTAGTGTTACTAGTGTTAGTAGTGTTAGTAGTGTTAGTAGTGCTATTAGTGTTAATAGTGTTACTAACGTTATTAGTGTTATTAGTGTTAGTAGTGTTAGTAGTGTTACTAGTGTTGGTAGTGTTGGTAGTGTTACTAGTGTTACTAGTGTTACTAGTGTTAGTAGTGTTACTAGTGTTACTAGTGTTAGTAATGTTAGTAGTGTTAGTAGTGTTACTATTGCTATTAGTGTTAATAGTGTTACTAACGTTACTAGTGTTAGTAGTGTTAGTAGTGTTAGTAGTGTTACTAGTGTTACTAGTGTTACTAGTGTTAGTAGTGTTACTAGTGTTACTAGTGTTAGTAGTGTTAGTAGTGTTACTAATGTTACTAGTGTTACTAGTGTTAGTAGTGTTACTAGTGTTAGTAGTGTTATTCGTATTAGTAGTGTTACTAGTGTTACTAGTGTTACTATTGTTACTAGTGTTAGTAGTGTTACTAGTGTTACTAGTGTTAGTAGTGTTACTAATGTTAGTAGTGTTAGTAGTGTTACTAGTGTTACTAGTGTTAGTAGTGTTACTAGTGTTAGTAGTGTTAGTAGTGTTATTAGTGTTAGTAGTGTTAGTAGTGTTACTAGTGTTAGTAGTGTTACTAGTGTTACTAGTGTTAGTAGTGTTACTAGTGTTATTAATGTTAGTAGTGCTATTAGTGTTATTAATGTTATTAGTGTTACTAGTGTTATTAGTGTTACTAGTGTTAGTAGTCTTACTAGTGTTACTAGTGTTACTATTGTTACTAGTGTTAGTAGTGTTACTAGTGTTACTAGTGTTACTAGTGTTAGTAGTGTTACTAGTGTTACTAGTGTTAGTAGTGTTAGTAGTGTTACTAATGTTACTAGTGTTACTAGTGTTGGTAGTGTTACTAGTGTTAGTAGTGTTAGTAGTGTTGGTAGTGTTACTATTGTTATTAGTGTTAATAGTGTTACTTACGATAATAGTGTTACTAGTGTTAGTAGTGTTACTAGTGTTACTAGTGTTAGTAGTGTTACTAGTGTTAGTAGTTTTAGTAGTGTTGGTAGTGTTAGTAGTGTTAGTCGTGTTACTATTGTTATTAGTGTTAATAGTGTTACTAACGTTAATAGTGTTACTAGTGTTAGTAGTGTTACTAGTGTTACTGGTGTTACTAGTGTTAGTAGAGTTACTAGTGTTAGTAGTGTTAGTAGTGTTACTATTGCTATTAGTGTTAATAGTGTTACTAACGTTACTAGTGTTATTAGTGTTACTAGTGTTACTAGTGTTAGTAGTGTTACTAGTGTTAGTAGTGTTACTAGTGTTACTAGTGTTAGTAGTGTTACTAGTGTTAGTAGTGTTACTAGTGTTACTAGTGTTAGTAGTGTTACTAGTGTTAGTAGTGTTACTAGTGTTACTAGTAGTTAGTTACTAGTGTTAGTAGTGTTACTAGTGTTATTAATGTTAGTAGTGCTATTAGTGTTATTAATGTTAGTAGTGTTATTAATGTTAGTAGTGGTATTAATGTTATTAGTGTTATTAATGTTATGAGTGTTACTAGTGTTATTAGTGTTACTAGTGTTAGTAGTCTTACTAGTGTTACTAGTGTTACTAGTGTTAGTAGTGTTAGTAGTGTTAGTAGTGTTACTAGTGTTGGTAGTGTTACTAGTGTTAGTAGTGTAAGTAGTGTTGGTAGTGTTACTATTGTTATTAGTGTTAATAGTGTTACTTACGATAATAGTGTTACTAGTGTTAGTAGTGTTACTAGTGTTAGTAGTGTTAGTAGTGTTACTAGTGTTAGTAGTTTTAGTAGTGTTGGTAGTGTTAGTAGTGTTAGTTGTGTTACTATTGTTATTAGTGTTAATAGTGTTACTAGCGTTAATAGTGTTACTAGTGTTAGTAGTGTTACTAGTGTTACTAGTGTTACTAGTGTTAGTAGTGTTACTAGTGTTAGTAGTGTTAGTAGTGTTAGTAGTGTTAGTAGTGTTACTATTGCTATTAGTGTTAATAGTGTTACTAACGTTATTAGTGTTAGTAGTGTTAGTAGTGTTACTAGTGTTAGTAGTGTTACTAGTGTTAGTAGTGTTACTAGTGTTACTAGTGTTACTAGTGTTACTAGTGTTAGTAGTGTTACTAGTGTTACTAGTGTTAGTAGTGTTAGTAGTGTTATTAGTGTTACTATTGCTATTAGTGTTAATAGTGTTACTAACGTTACTAGTGTTAGTAGTGTTAGTAGTGTTAGTAGTGTTACTAGTGTTAGTAGTGTTACTAGTGTTAGTAGTGTTAGTAGTGTTATTAGTGTTAGTAGTGTTAGTAGTGTTACTAGTGTTAGTAGTGTTACTAGTGTTACTAGTGTTAGTAGTGTTACTAGTGTTATTAATGTTAGTAGTGCTATTAGTGTTATTAATGTTATTAGTGTTACTAGTGTTATTAGTGTTACTAGTGTTAGTAGTCTTACTAGTGTTACTAATGTTACTAGTGTTACTAGTGTTAGTAGTGTTAGTAGTGTTAGTAGTGTTACTAGTGTTGGTAGTGTTAGTAGTGTTAGTAGTGTTGGTAGTGTTACTATTGTTATTAGTGTTAATAGTGTTACTTACGATAATAGTGTTACTAGTGTTAGTAGTGTTACTAGTGTTACTAGTGTTAGTAGTGTTAGTAGTGTTACTAGTGTTAGTAGTTTTAGTAGTGTTGGTAGTGTTAGTAGTGTTAGTCGTGTTACTATTGTTATTAGTGTTAATAGTGTTACTAGCGTTAATAGTGTTACTAGTGTTAGTAGTGTTACTAGTGTTACTAGTGTTACTAGTGTTAGTAGTGTTACTAGTGTTAGTAGTGTTAGTAGTGTTAGTAGTGTTAGTAGTGTTAGTAGTGCTATTAGTGTTAATAGTGTTACTAACGTTATTAGTGTTATTAGTGTTAGTAGTGTTAGTAGTGTTACTAGTGTTGGTAGTGTTGGTAGTGTTACTAGTGTTACTAGTGTTACTAGTGTTAGTAGTGTTACTAGTGTTACTAGTGTTAGTAATGTTAGTAGTGTTAGTAGTGTTACTATTGCTATTAGTGTTAATAGTGTTACTAACGTTACTAGTGTTAGTAGTGTTAGTAGTGTTAGTAGTGTTACTAGTGTTACTAGTGTTACTAGTGTTAGTAGTGTTACTAGTGTTACTAGTGTTAGTAGTGTTAGTAGTGTTACTAATGTTACTAGTGTTACTAGTGTTAGTAGTGTTACTAGTGTTAGTAGTGTTATTCGTATTAGTAGTGTTACTAGTGTTACTAGTGTTACTATTGTTACTAGTGTTAGTAGTGTTACTAGTGTTACTAGTGTTAGTAGTGTTACTAATGTTAGTAGTGTTAGTAGTGTTACTAGTGTTACTAGTGTTAGTAGTGTTACTAGTGTTAGTAGTGTTAGTAGTGTTATTAGTGTTAGTAGTGTTAGTAGTGTTACTAGTGTTAGTAGTGTTACTAGTGTTACTAGTGTTAGTAGTGTTACTAGTGTTATTAATGTTAGTAGTGCTATTAGTGTTATTAATGTTATTAGTGTTACTAGTGTTATTAGTGTTACTAGTGTTAGTAGTCTTACTAGTGTTACTAGTGTTACTATTGTTACTAGTGTTAGTAGTGTTACTAGTGTTACTAGTGTTACTAGTGTTAGTAGTGTTACTAGTGTTACTAGTGTTAGTAGTGTTAGTAGTGTTACTAATGTTACTAGTGTTACTAGTGTTAGTAGTGTTACTAGTGTTAGTAGTGTTATTCGTATTAGTAGTGTTACTAGTGTTACTAGTGTTACTATTGTTACTAGTGTTAGTAGTGTTACTAGTGTTACTAGTGTTAGTAGTGTTACTAATGTTAGTAGTGTTAGTAGTGTTACTAGTGTTACTAGTGTTAGTAGTGTTACTAGTGTTACTAGTGTTAGTAGTGTTAGTAGTGTTACTAATGTTACTAGTGTTACTAGTGTTAGTAGTGTTACTAGTGTTAGTAGTGTTATTCGTATTAGTAGTGTTACTAGTGTTACTATTGTTACTAGTGTTAGTAGTGTTACTAGTGTTACTAGTGTTACTTATATTAGTAGTGTTAGTAGTGTTACCAGTGTTACCAGTGTTACCAGTGTTACTAGTGTTAGTAGTGTTAGTAGTTTTACTAGTGTTAGTAGTGCTAGTAGTGTTACCAGTGTTACTAGTGTTAGTAGTGTTAGTAGTTTTACTAGTGTTACTAGTGTTAGTAGTGTTATTCATATTAGTAGTGTTACTAGTGTTACTAGTGTTACTATTGTTACTTGTATTAGTAGTGTTAGTAGTTTTAGTAGTGTTACTAGTGTTACTATTGTTACTTGTATTAGTAGTGTTAGTAGTTTTAGTAGTGTTACTAGTGTTACTAGTGTTACTTGTATTAATAGTGTTAGTAGTTTTAGTAGTGTTACTAGTGTTACTAGTGTTATTCGTATTAGTGGTGTTAATATATATTCTAGTGTTAGTAGTGTTAGTAGTCATTGTAGTTTTACCAGTGTTACTGGTGTTACCATTGTTACTAGTGTTACTAGAGATTGTAGCATTTGTAGCGTTTGTAGCGTTAGTAGCATTTGTAGCGTTATTAGCGTTAATAGCATTACGACTGTTTGTAGCGTTTTTAGAATTTGTAGTGTTTGTAGTGCTAATATGAATCCCCTTTCCGATTGTTTGGGGCATCCGGAAAAAAGCTTATCCGGAGAAGACATGGTGAGCTCTACCATCAGTCCTGTGTCATGCCAACAGTAAAGCATCCTGACACCATTCATGTGTGGAGTTGCTTCTCAGCCAAGGGAGTGAGTTCACTCACAATTTTGCCTAAGAACACAGCCATGAATACAGAATGGTACCAACACATCCTCCTAGAGCAACTTCTCCCAACCATCCAGGAACAGTTTGGTGACAAACAATGCCTTTTCCAGTATGATGGAGCACCTTGCCATAAGGCAAAAGTGATAACTAAGTGGCTTGGGGAACAAAACATCGATATTTTGGGTCCATGGCCAGGAAACTCCCCAGACCTTAATCCTATTGAGAACTTGTGGTCAATCCTCAAGAGGCGGGTGGACAAACAAAAAAAACACACATTCTGACAAACTCCAAGCATTGATTATACAAGAATGAGCTGCCATCAGTCAGGATGTGGCCCAGAAGTTAATTGACAGCATGCCAGGGCTGATTACAGAGGTCTTGAAAAAGAAGGGTTAACACTGCAAATATTGACTCTTTGCATCAACTTCCTGTCATTGTCAATAAAAGCCTTTGACACTTATGAAATGCTTGTAATTATACTTCAGTATTCCATAGTAACATTTGACAAAAATATCTAAAGACACTGAAGCAGCAAACTTTGTGGAAATAAATATTTGTGTCATTCTCAAAACATTTGGCCACGACTGTACATGTTTTCTATTCAAGAGGAATACCATAGCACACATATGTCAGAGTCGTGGCCCGCGGGCCACATCCGGCCCGCAAGAAGGTTTTTTACGGCCCCTGGGATGATCTTGATTTATTATTAGAACCGGCCCGCAGCAAGCCGGCAGCCCGCAGATCTTTTACACGCACCAATACTACATTTCCCACAATGCAAAGGTGACGCACCGAGCAGTAGGCTGCTTCATTTCAATATTTATTGGCACAGCAGTCGTCAGCATCACAGTAAAATTAACTTTCAGATACCCATCAAAAATGGCAAAACGGAAGGTGGATACTGAGAACCGGGGGTTTCAAACAAGGTGGGAGTCGGAGTATATGTTCACGAAGGTAGCTGGAAAACCTGTGTGTCTTCTGTGTGGAGAAAGTGTGGCGGTACTGAAAGAGTATAATCTGAGACGACATTATGAAACGAAACACGCGGACAAAAACAAGAATATGGACATGGAACAAAGGCTACAAAAGGCAGAGGAATTAAAACGAGGCCTCAAATCTCGACAGGCTCTGTTCAAAAAAGCCAAATCACAAGGCCAGGCTGCTGTCAAGGCCAGTTTTATTTTGGCAGAAGAGATCGCTAAATCAGCCCGGCCATTTACGGAGGGGGATTTCATCAAAAACTGCATGATTAAAGTTTGTGACGAAGTTTGCCCAGAAAAAGGCAACTCTTTTTAAATGTGAGTCTGAGCAGAAACACCATTGCCGAGAGAGTAGACCAGTTGTCCATCAATCTAAAAGAGCAGCTTGTGAAAAAGGGAAAAGATTTTATTGCATATTCCTTGGCTGTGGATGAGAGCACCGACATTTCTGACATTGCCCAGTTGTCAATTTTCATCCGCGGAGTGGACTCCAACCTAAGCGTGACAGAGGAGTTTTTGGCTTTACGTCCTATGCATGGCACAACTACGGGGCATGATTTGTATGAAGAGGTGTCAAGATGTGTAAATGAGATGGAGCTGCCTTGGGAAAAACTCGTGGGTTTGACAACCGACGGAGCACCTGCGATGTGTGGACACAGGAGCGGACTGGTGGCGAAGATACGGGAAAAGATGCAAGAGGAAAACGCGACAGGTGAGCTGACAGCTTATCATTGTATCATACACCAGGAAGCGTTGTGCGGTAAAGCCTTGAAAATGGAGCATGTAATGAGCATCATCACGCGCACAGTTAACTTTATCAGAGCCAAAGGTTTGAATCACCGCCAGTTCAAGGCATTTCTGACGGAGTTAGAAACGGAGCATGGTGATTTGCCTTATCACACAGAGGTGCGATGGCTAAGCCAGGGAAAGGTGCTTCAAAGATGTTTCGAGCTTCGTGAGGAGATTTGTCTGTTCTTGGACAGCAAAGGGAAAGACACAACACAACTCCGAGACGAAATGTTTCTGTGTGAAATGGCTTTTCTGTGTGACATTACGAGTCATCTGAATGCAATAAACTTGCAGCTGCAGGGTCGGGATCGTGTCATCTCTGATATGTACAGTACAGTGAAGGCATTTAAAACCAAACTGACTCTGTGGGAGACGCAGATGCGGAAAGAAAATTTGAGCCACTTTCCCAGCTGCCAGACCATGAAAGAGAAGCTCTCTACCAGTGCGTTCCCGAGCACACAGTTGGCTGATAAAATAGGTATGCTTGCCGCTGACTTTCGACGCCGATTTGCTGACTTTGAAGCACAAAAAAGCAGGTTGGAACTGCTCGGTAACCCATTTGCTGTTGACGTGGAAAGCTCACCACCAAACCTCCAAATGGAGTTGATTGACCTCCAATGCAATGATGCACTGAGGGCAAAATATGTGGCAGTGGGTGCTGCGGAGTTCGCCCGTTTCCTCCCGGCACAATGCCCCAGCTGCGCATCCAGGCTGCTCAAACGTTGTCTATGTTTGGCAGCACATACCTGTGTGAACAACTGTTTTCTTTGATGAACCTGAACAAAACATCACACAGAAGTCGACTTACTGCTGAACACCTCCACTCAATTCTGAGGATTTCTTCAGCTCAGAGCCTTACCCCGAACATTGATGAACTTGTGGAAAAGATGGGACACCACCAAGTATCACCCTCAACCTCAAACAAGTGAACATTACTGTGCAATCACATATTTAGAGTTTTTACTCAGTTCAAGTTTAAAAGTTAAAATTTAATATTTGTTTTCACTGCATGTTACTTCTCCTTAAACAAAGTGTTGTTTTTGATTAATAGATTTTTGCACTTTATTTTTTGTATTTCAATCCAATTATATTTTAAAAATATTTCAGTTGAGTGGATGATAGAAAATTGCTATTATTGTTTTTTCTTTGAAGTAAATTTAGCCCACTTTTGCTAAAATAGAAAATATAGTCTACTGATGGTGCCTTGAATACCGGTTTCTTTCATTTAATGTTCATGTTATGGGGATATTTATATAAAGGAAATTTGTCTTTTGTGTCTGTTGAAAATTAAAGATTACTGACAGAGCCATAAGAAAATATTGCTTTATTTATCTGATCATATTGTAATATATTTGTTAGGTTTTCAGTAGGTTCAATTAGGTTCACTAGACTATATGCGTCATTTAAAAATTTTTCAATGAACATTCGAACAGTCCGGCCCTCGTCTTGTAGCTGATTTTTTTATTTGGCCCTCCGTCCATTTGACTTTGACACCCCTGCCATAGCACAACGACTTTCAAAATACTAACAGTTGATGGCATTACAAAAAACTCCATTACTTTTCATGTTTCAGTTCTACCTGCATACAATAGACAATATGAAATCCATTGTTTTTATAATTCAGTTTCCTTTTACCGTAAACCACTACATTTTTAGGTTATATGTCGAATGTGTGCCTTTTTGGCAACATATTATCTAAAAATGAATTAATCATCTTTACTTTATAGAATGCTGTAATGAACACGATGGGAGACAGAGAGCTGGTTTCAAGCGCAGGGCACAGCAGGTGTATTTTGTAAAGGACCACAGGAGGAGGCAGGTAGCTGGGTCCAGGGGCAGGCAGAAGGTCATACACAGGGGGTCCAAAAAGGCAACAGTACAGGCAGGGAAAAGGCTAGTAACTTCATCCACGAGATCAGGCAATAGGTAGATAACAGGAAATCCAATAGGCTAAAGTACAGGCAGGGAACAGGCAAAAGCCATCGTTAGTGAGGCAGACAAACACTATCATACACGGGAGGATTAAATTCCGGGAAAACCAGAGCTCTGAATAGAAGTGTGTCACAAAACAAACAATACCTCACAATGATGGGGTACAAAGAACTGAACTAAATAGTGTGTGATTATGACATACCTGTGTGAACAGGTGATGAGAATTCAGGTGATTGGGATCTGAGGAAGTACAGTTCCCGCTCAGCCCAGTCAAAACTGTTCGCTGCTCTGGCCCCCCAATGGTGGAACAAACTCCCTCACGACGCCAGGACAGCGGAGTCAATCACCACCTTCCGGAGACACCTGAAACCCCACCTCTTTAAGGAATACCTAGGATAGGATAAAGTAATCCCTCTCACCCCCCCTCCCCCTGAAAAGATTTAGATGCACTACTGTTCCACTGGAGGTCATAAGGTGAATGCACCAATTTGTAAGTCGCTCTGGATAAGAGCGTCTGCTAAATGACTTAAATGTAAATGTAAATCTGGACAGTGAGCTGCGTTCAGGGGATCTGAGAGTGTGAGCTGGAAGTGGGCTGGAAAGTGAGCTGCGTTCAGGGGATCTACGTGTTTGAGAGTGTGCATTGGAAGCAGATCTAACAAATGCACAGTATAAAAAACAGTAAGTGACATAATTGCTGCAGTAAAAGCTTTATTAGCAACATGAAATTGCTGCCAGTGATCAACACAAAATCAAACATACACGGCCTTTGGTTCCAAATGAGTCAAAATAAAACACAATTACATTAACAAAGGCACAGAAGGGGAAAAAAACACAAAAGTGCACAGTTCTGTTCTAATCTATACGATCTTCAGCATTTGGCCACATGTTCTCGTCCACATCACATCTTGTGTCGTACATAGAAATGCTTGGCCTGCCTTATCCACCCCTGGCAGTCTTCAGCTGAGATGTCTCTGCAGCCGGCATCCATTGCATCTGCAGGACCAAACCAGCACTCGAGATTGCAGCACACATTGTGATACTTGCTCCTCTCTGACCCAGCACATCAACAGTGGCCCTTTCCCTGATTACGCTTCTTTCTCGCCTACGTGTTTTTTCCAGGTGAAACCCTGCCTCGTCTACATCAATGATTTCATGTGGGGTCTGATTAGCCTCCAACTCCATGACTCTCTGAAAGAAATCAAACAGTATGTGCAAATGCTTTTCAGTATGTCCTACTGAATGTACTGTAACCCATTTTTACATGTAGAGTAGCATAGTGTAAAACTCACTATAGAACAAGACATATTGGATTGACACCATACCTGGACGTATTGATGCCAGAGTTCCTTGACCCGCTCACTGTTTCTTTCAAAAGGAACAGCCTGGTATTACACTGTGTAATACCAGGTTGTCCTTTACAATTCTGGTCTGAATTTCTCTCAGTTTTATTGCATTGTCAGCAATGACCAATCCTACAATGGCATGCTCTTGGTCTTCACTGAGGAGCTTGCCTCTTCCCCCAGAGAGAGGAAGAGGTTGCGTCCTTTAGAGGAACAAAAATACAACATATGTATTTGCATTGGGACTGGTGGCCTACAGTTACTGTGGGACATAGCAATAGTAATGATAGAAGAAGCCCTTATGAAATGCATTACTTACTTGTTGGTTTGTTGAAAATTCCAGATAATGGAAGCCACGGTTGAACGTCTAAGAATAGGCTGGACTCTTTCACCAGCCTCTCTCAGTGATAGACCATGGTATTAGGCTGGACTCTTTCACCAGCCTCTCTCAATGATAGACCATGGTATTAGGCTGAACTCTTTCACCAGCCTCTCTCAGTGATAGACCATGGTATTAGGCTGGACTCTTTCACCAGCCTCTCTCAGTGATAGACCATGGTATTAGGCTGGACTCTTTCACCAGCCTCTCTCAGTGATAGACCATGGTATTAGGCTGGACTCTTTAACCAGCCTCTCTCAATGATAGACCATGGTATTAGGCTGGACTCTTTCACCAGCCTCTCTCAGTGATAGACCATGGTATTAGGCTGGACTCTTTCATCAGTCTCTCTCAGTGATAGACCATGGTATTAGGCTGGACTCTTTCACCAGCCTCTCTCAGTGATAGACCATGGTATTAGGCTGGACTCTTTAACCAGCCTCTCTCAGTGATAGATGGTTTATCACATGGTCTATGATGGTGGCTCTGATTTTATCAGTGACAACAGCTCTTACTCTCCTTTGAACACCACCACACATTCTTACTCCTTTTCACTGTTATACTAAAGACGTAGGGGGTTATGCTGTATATTCACTGTTATACTAAAGACTTAGGGGGTTATGCTGTATATTCACTGCTCTACTAAAAACGTAGGGGGTTATGCTATATATTCACTGTTCTACTAAAGACGTAGGGGGTTATGCTGTATATTCACTGTTCTACTAAAGACACAGGGGGTTATGCTGTATATTCACTGTTCTACTAAAGACGTAGGGGGTTATGCTATATATTCACTGTTCTACTAAAGACGTAGGGGGTTATGCTGTATATTCACTGTTCTACTAAAGACGTAGGGGGTTATGCTGTCTATTCACTGTTATACTAAAGCGGTAGGGGGTTATGCTGTATATTCACTGTTCTACTAAAGCGTTAGGGGGTTATGCTATATATTCACTGTTCTACTAAAGACGTAGGTGGTTATGCTGTATCTTCACTGTTATACTAAAGACGTAGGGGGTTATGCTGTATATTCACTGTTATACTAAAGACTTAGGGGGTTATGCTGTATATTCACTGCTCTACTAAAGACGTAGGGGGTTATGCTATATATTCACTGTTCTACTAAAGACGTAGGGGGTTATGCTGTATATTCACTGTTCTACTAAAGACGTAGGGGGTTATGCTGTATATTCACTGTTCTACTAAAGACGTAGGGGGTTATGCTGTATATTCACTGTTCTACTAAAGACGTAGGGGGTTATGCTGTATATTCACTGTTCTACTAAAGACGTAGGGGGTTATGCTGTATATTCACTGTTCTACTAAAGACGTAGGGGGTTATGCTGTATCTTCACTGTTCTACTAAAGACGTAGGTGGTTATGCTGTATCTTCACTGTTATACTAAAGACGTAGGGGGTTATGCTGTATATTCACTGCTCTACTAAAGACGTAGGGGGTTATGCTATATATTCACTGTTCTACTAAAGACGTAGGGGGTTATGCTGTATATTCACTGTTCTACTAAAGACGCAGGGGGTTATGCTGTATATTCACTGTTCTACTAAAGACGTAGGGGGTTATGCTATATATTCACTGTTCTACTAAAGACGTAGGGGGTTATGCTGTATATTCACTGTTATACTAAAGCGGTAGGGGGTATGCTGTATATTCACTGTTCTACTAAAGCGTTAGGGGGTTATGCTGTATATTCACTGTTCTACTAAAGACGTAGGGGGTTATGCTGTATATTCACTGTTCTACTAAAGACGTAGGGGGTTATGCTGTATCTTCACTGTTCTACTAAAGACGTAGGTGGTTATGCTGTATCTTCACTGTTATACTAAAGACGTAGGGGGTTATGCTGTATCTTCACTGTTATACTAAAGACGTAGGGGGTTATGCTGTATATTCACTGTTCTACTAAAGACGTAGGGGGTTATGCTGTATCTTCACTGTTCTACTAAAGACGTAGGGGGTTATGCTGTATCTTCACTGTTATACTAAAGCGGTAGGGGGTTATGCTGTATATTCACTGTTCTACTAAAGCGGTAGGGGGTTATGCTGTATATTCACTGTTCTACTAAACACCAATTGTTTACATTTAGGATAATGTTTTACAGCTTTGTCATTCTATATTTTCCTGTAGTCTGATGACCTAGTGGCCTCATGGATGGAATATTATTCATATGTTTCATCATTTCATAATTAATCAACTTAATTTATTTTTTAATGCCAAAAATCTGGTGTTTCTATGTCAAACTGTTTTGTTATATGTCAGTCTCCTATTATATACAGTTATATACTCCTGTTAGAGTATATACATTTGTGTATTGTATTTTGTATGGTGTATGATGTATTTTGTATATTGTATGTTGTATGCTGTATGGTGTATGATGTATTTTGTATATTGTATGTTGTATGCTGTATGGTGTATGATGTATTTTGTATATTGTATGTTGTATGCTGTATGGTGTATGATGTATTTTGTATATTGTATGTTGTATGCTGTATGGTGTATGATGTATTTTGTATATTGTATGTTGTATGCTGTATGGTGTATGATGTATTTTGTATATTGTATGTTGTATGCTGTATGGTGTATGATGTATTTTGTATATTGTATGTTGTATGCTGTATGGTGTATGATGTATTTTGTATATTGTATGTTGTATGCTGTATGGTGTATGATGTATTTTGTATATTGTATGTTGTATGCTGTATGGTGTATGATGTATTTTGTATATTGTATGTTGTATGCTGTATGGTGTATGATGTATTTTGTATATTGTATGTTGTATGCTGTATGGTGTATGATGTATTTTGTATATTGTATGTTGTATGCTGTATGGTGTATGATGTATTTTGTATATTGTATGTTGTATGCTGTATGGTGTATGATGTATTTTGTATATTGTATTGTGTATGCTGTAAGGTGTATGATGTATTTTGTATATTGTATACCGTGTGGTGTATGGTGTATGTGGTATGTTGTATGTTGTATACCGTGTGGTGTATGCTGTATGTTGTATGTTGTATGTTGTATACCGTGTGGTGTATGCTGTATGTTGTATGTTGTATGTTGTATACCGTGTGGTGTATGCTGTATGTTGTATGTTGTATACCGTGTGGTGTATGCTGTATGTTGTATGTTGTATGTTGTATACCGTGTGGTGTATGCTGTATGTTGTATGTTGTATGTTGTATACCGTGTGGTGTATGCTGTATGTTGTATGTTGTATACCGTGTGGTGTATGCTGTATGTTGTATGTTGTATACCGTGTGGTGTATGCTGTATGTTGTATGTTGTATACCGTGTGGTGTATGCTGTATGTTGTATGTTGTATACCGTGTGGTGTATGCTGTATGTTGTATGTTGTATGTTGTATACCGTGTGGTGTATGCTGTATGTTGTATGTTGTATACCGTGTGGTGTATGCTGTATGTTGTATGTTGTATACCGTGTGGTGTATGCTGTATGTTGTATGTTGTATGTTGTATACCGTGTGGTGTATGCTGTATGTTGTATGTTGTATGTTGTATACCGTGTGGTGTATGCTGTATGTTGTATGTTGTATACCGTGTGGTGTATGCTGTATGTTGTATGTTGCATGCTGCATGTTGTATGTTGTATACCGTGTAATGTATGGTGTATGTTGTATGTTGTATGTTGTAAACTGTATGTTGTATACCGTGTGGTGTATGGTGTATTTTGTATGTTGTATGTTGTATACCGTGTGGTGTATGCTGTATGGTGAGTGTTACGATGTATGTTGAATGTTGTATGGTGTATGTTTTATGTTGTATGTTTTCTCTGGTATGGTGTATGTTGTCTGGTGTATGGTGTATGCAGTATGGTGTTTGTTGTGTGTTGTATGTTGTACATTGTATGTTGCATGGTGTATGCTGTATTCTGTATGCTGTATGCTGTATGCTGTATGCTGTATTCTGTATGCTGTATTATGTATGGTGTGTGTTGTATTTTGTATGCTGTACACTGTATGTTGAATGGTGTATGTTGAATGGTGTATGGTGTATGTTGTATACTGTTTGCTGTATGTTGTATGCTGTATGTTGTATATTGTGTGCTGTATGATGTATGATTCATTTTGTATGTTGTATGTTGAATGGTGTATGTTGTATGGTGCATGCTGTGTGTCATATGTTGAATTGTGTATGCTGTGTGCTGTATGTTGTATGCTGCATGCTGTATGTTGTAAACTCTATATTGTATGTTGTATGATGTATGGTGCATGATGTTTGATGCATGTTGTATGGTGTATGGTTTATGTTGTATGGTGTGTGTTGTATGATGTATGTTGTATGGTGTATGATGTTTGATGCATGTTGTATGGTGTATGGTTTATGTTGTATGGTGTATGTTTTATGTCGTATGGTATATGGTGTATGTTTTATGTTGTATGGTATATGGTGTATGTTGTATGATGCATGTTGTATGTTTTATGTTGTATGCTGTGTGTAGTATGATGTTTGTTGTATGGTGTATGCTGTATGATGTATGTTGTATGGTCTATGCTGTATGCTGTATGTTATATGTTGTATGCTGTATGGTGTATGTTACATGTTGTATGCTGTATGGTGTATATTGTATGGTGTATGGTGTACGTTGTATATTGCATGCTGTATACTGTATGCTGTGTACTGTATGCATGGTGTATGCTGTGTGATGTATGTTGTATGTTGTATGCTGTATGGTGTATGTTAATGGCTATCTGTCATGTGTATCAGGACCTTCCTGTACCGGCCTCTAGAGTGCTCTGGCCCAGCTCTAACGCAGCTCTGGCCCAACTCTGGCAGCCATACACTGGCTCAGTGCCATCCACCCTATCCTGTTCCCCCAGCAGGCAGGATGGTACGGCCCTCGCCCCATGCTGCCCTCGTCCCATACTGCCCTCGCCCCATACTGCCCTCGCCCCATACTGCCCTCGCACCATACTGCCCTCGCCCCATACTGCCCTCGCCACATTCTGCCCTCGCCCCATACTGCCCTCGTCCCATACTGCCCTCGCCCCGAACTGCCCTCGCCCCATTCTGCCCTCACCCCATACTGCCCTCGTCCCATACTGCCCTCGCCCCAAACTGCCCTCGTCCCATACTGCCCTCGCCCCATACTGCCCTCGCCCCATACTGCCCTCGTCCCATACTGCCCTTGCCCCATACTGCCCTCGTCCCATACTGCCCACGCCCCATACTGCCCTCGCCCCATACTGCCCTCGCCACATACTGCCCTCGCCCCAAACTGTCCTCGCCCCATACTGCCCTTGCCCCATACTGCTCTCGCCCCATACTGACCTCGCACCATACTGCCCTCGTCCCATACTGCCCTCGCCCCATACTGCCCTCGCCACATACTGCCCTCGCCCCAAACTGCCCTCGTCCCATACTGCCCTCGCCCCATACTGCTCTCGCCCCATACTGACCTCGCACCATACTGCCCTCGTCCCATACTGCCCTCGCCACATACTGCCCTCGCCCCAAACTGCCCTCGCCCCATACTGCCCTCGTCCCATACTGCCCTCATCCCATACTGCCCTTGCCCCATACTGCTCTCGCCTCATACTGACCTCGCACCATACTGACCTCGCACCATACTGCCCTCGTCCCATACTGCCCTCGTCCCATACTGCCCTCGTCCCATACTGCCCTTGCCCAATACTGCTCTCGCCCCATACTGACCTCGCACCATACTGCCCTCGTCCCATACTGCCCTCGTCCCATACTGCCCTCGTCCCATACTGCCCTCGTCGCATACTGCCCTCGTCCCATACTGACCTCGCACCATACTGCCCTCTTCCCATACTCCCCTCGCCCCATACTGCCCTCGCCCCATACTGCCCTCGTCCCATACTGCCCTCAACCCATACTGGCCTAGCCCCATACTGCTCTCGCTCCACACTGCTCTCGCCCAATACTGACTCCACTCCCCTCACCCCCCACACCTGGGTGATGTCATTGCCTGCTTAGAGTACACAAATCAACCCCAGCCCTGCTCCCAAGGCTCAGAGAGCTGAAATTAGTTTATTTTTATGTCCTCTTTATTTTCCCTGTGTTCAAAGATGACAGGGTGCCTTGCTGTGGTTCCCTGGCAAAATCCACAGGTCCTTCCATGGCCAGGCCTTGTAACCAGATCTTTCCTCAGCTCAGCCCCTCACATAAACTGACTGTTATAATTATTAAATAAAACAACAATAAAAACACAAAGCACATCCATAAATCAAGTAGCATTATGGCCCATAAAAGCGTGGAGCTATCTGTTTTTGGGGTATGTATTTGACGCTGTAATCTGACCGTCCTGCTGTAGCTGGTCAGATTTATCAGAGCAGTTAAAGAAGGATTTTTCCTGGATTTGCAGCCCCAGTGACATCATAAATTGTGCTGTCAGTTTCAGGCATAGAGTTCCTCACTCAAGCAGTATGGTGGTGCACCACACTCTTGCTTTTTGGCTGGAATGGGATGGCTAGCTTTCCCTCCCCCTTTCTACGCGTATTTTTGTCATGCCCGCCATCAAATTTGATTGAGAAGTGTAAAGTATACACACACACAGCCGCAACCACACAACACACACACACTCCAAGGACAGGCCTTAGTACACCCAGCTGGCTGTAACCTCACTCTTCTACTAAAGACATAGGGCAGGGATCATCAACTATATTCAGCCGCGGGCCAATTTGTTCTTGAGTGGATGGTCGTGGGGCAGGAACAGAATTACAAATCATTTGTAGACTGCACATTGACCGTATGAAGTCCAAACAGACACAACATAATCATGCCAAACCTTGCCTACATCTGTATATGATCACGTGTCTCTACTAAGCGTGGGAATACTTAGGAACAGATTTACAAAATTAAAATCACTTGGGGCTGATTTCCTGGTGTTTTTACAGTCTTTATTAAATCTATTTGCTCAGAAAACCTGGGGGAGGCAACAAAATCCCCCACGGGCCAAATTCGGCCCACTGGCTCCCAAACGCTGACGTAGGGGGTTATGCTGTATATTCACTGTTCTACTAAAGACGTAGGGGGTTATGCTGTATATTCACTGTTCTACTAAAGACGTAGGGGGTTATGCTGTATCTTCACTGTTATACTAAAGACGTAGGGGGTTATGCTGTATATTCACTGTTCTACTAAAGACGTAGGGGGTTATGCTGTATCTTCACTGTTCTACTAAAGACGTAGGGGGTTATGCTGTATCTTCACTGTTCTACTAAAGACGTAGGGGGTTATGCTATATATTCACTGTTCTACTAAACACGTAGGGGGTTATGCTATATATTCACTGTTCTACTAAAGATGTAGGGGGTTATGCTATATATTCACTGTTCTACTAAACACGTAGGGGGTTATGCTGTATCTTCACTGTTATACTAAAGACGTAGGGGGTTATGCTGTATCTTCACTGTTCTACTAAAGACATAGGGGGTTATGCTATATATTCACTGTTCTACTAAACACGTAGGGGGTTATGCTATATATTCACTGTTCTACTAAAGATGTAGGGGGTTATGCTATATATTCACTGTTCTACTAAACACGTAGGGGGTTATGCTATATATTCACTGTTCTACTAAAGACGTAGGGGGTTATGCTGTATCTTCACTGTTATACTAAAGACGTAGGGGGTTATGCTATATATTCACTGTTCTACTAAACACGTAGGGGGTTATGCTATATATTCACTGTTCTACTAAAGATGTAGGGGGTTATGCTATATTTTCATGTATTTTTTTCACAATTTTTTTTTTTTTTGCTTTCAGCTGTCCAAGATGAAACATAACTCCTTCCCGGTGCACACTAAGCAAGTCCTTCCCGGTGCACACTAAGCAAGCGAGCATGAAGGCATTTGCAGACTAGTCTGGTAGGGAGGAGGACCTGACATTCAAAGAAGCTACAGCATTACAGTATATTAGGGGTTCATGGCTGTGTGTCCTCCCTTGCTGAATGGACTGCTTTCTATCAGTCTAGTTACCTCTGCAGATCTATCACTGTTGTTACAGTATGTGTTGTTTCTCCTGCCTCCCTCTTCCTGTCTGTCTGTCTTGTGACTGTCTGGGTTGAAGGGAGGGCCTGGAGGGTGAAACCGCCTCAGAGGGCCAGCTGAGGCTGCTGACCTCTGACCCAGGATGACCGCCATCCTGCACAGAGACCTCCTGGAACACTCCCATAAGACCACACATTCTGATGAAAATACTTTAGCTTCCTGCTCATAATTGAATTGAATTGAATACTTTATTGTCCCTTTAGTTGTCATGATCGTCGTCAGGGTGGAAATGACCGGACCAAGGTACAGCATGGTGAGCGTACATTTCTTTTCATTTATAAATGTCGCCAACAAAACAAAGAATAAGGACACGACCGTGACGCTTACTTTGGTTATACAGGCCACGAACAACGACAACTACCCACAACTAAGGTGGCAAAACAGGCTGTCTAAGTATGATTCCCAATCAGAGACAACGATAGACAGCTGTCCCTGATTGAGAACCATACCCGGCCAAAACATAGAAACAGAAAATGTAGAAATAAAGAAACTAGATGCCTACCCTAGTCACACCCTGGCCTAAACAAAATAGAGAATTAAAGCCTCTCTATGGCCAGGGCGTGACATTAGGGGAAATTTGTCTGGCAACATACAGCAGCTCCTGTGTACACATACACAACACATACTACACTTCCCTTATGTACATATATGTCAAATGTGTCCAATATCTAATTAAGTTGTAGATAGAGATTTTATGAATTTGTTCTGTTTTTCTATTAATGAAATATTTTTTTTCTGTATGAGCCTCTCTTTTCCTTTTCTTTTTTACCAAAAAGACCTCTCTCCCTGGGTAGATAGTGTCCTTAGGGCCTGGGACCCTAATGAAACGAATCACATCTCTGGACGGGCTGTGCAGTGACTGAACGTCTTCACTATCATCATCATCATCATGGCTAAATCAATAGAGTGCAGTAATAAACACTGCAGGGGGCTAGCCTGAGAATACACACTGACCTTTAAACATTCCTTCCCCTCTCTCCTTGCTGGGAAAATGCAACCTTTAAAGACTGTTGTGCACTTGCACATGAATTGACATTGAAAATAACCTTATTAATAACAACGCCGGTCTTCTAAGATAATGGCAGCCAGCTAGTGCTTCTCGCCCCTCACCGTCGCCTGAGCCCACACTGCGCTGCTGTGCATCAACACCGCTACCACGGGGACGCAGCCACGGAGACCAGCTAATTAAGAGGAACCAAACAGACCCAAGTCCCAGCAGCCACTGCTGTCTTAACCGCTCTGTGATAGGTGGGTCTGTTCTCTGGAGAGAGAGAGAGAGAGAGAGAGAGAGAGAGAGAGAGAGAGAGAGAGAGAGAGAGAGAGAGAGAGACCCTGTGCTGGGCCTTGCTGGCAAAAGATAATGTATCAAGGTTGCAGGAGGTGTATTTGTTGGCCATGAATCAAGGTTGCAGAAGGTGTATTTGTTGGCCATGAATCAAGGTTGCAGGAGGTGTATTTGTTGGCCATGAATCAAGGTTGCAGAAGGTGTATTTGTTGGCCATGAATCAAGGTTGCAGGAGGTGTATTTGTTGGACATGAGTCAAGGTTGCAGGAGGTGTATTTGTTGGCCATGAATCAAGGTTGCAGGAGGTATATTTGTTGGCCATGAATCAAGGTTGCAGGAGGTGTATTTGTTGGCCATGAATCAAGGTTGCAGGAGGTGTATTTGTTGGCCATGAATCAAGGTTGCAGGAGGTGTATTTGTTGGCCATGAATCAAGGTTGCAGGAGGTGTATTTGTTGGACATGAATCAAGGTTGCAGGAGGTGTATTTGTTGGCCATGAATCAAGGTTGCAGGAGGTGTATTTGTTGGACATGCAGGAGCTGAGAGATTGAGAGGCGTGATGTCAACTCCTTAGAAATGGAGAATCAGTCTTTCTATCATAACTCCTCTCCAGCTCCATAATGGGCTCATTAATAAAAATGTGCCTTGTTAATTAACCCGCCATGCTCTTTAGCACCAAGTGGAAAAAATATATGTCCCCTTTCCCCCCGGTATCGCCACGCGCCCTCTCCTAACAGACCAATTACCAGGCTGACAAACTACAAGGCGGAGGCATTATCCACGTAATGCAGTGTAATAGAGTGATTGTAGGTCAAAGGATGTTTGAGCACTTTTTTTGTGCCAAGTCAATTCCCATTGGTGAATGGGCTTTCTGTCTTCTCAAATAGCCGGGCAATATTAGGGCCCTCGCATCCCTTAATGTGGCAGGCACTTTAGGCCTGTCATTTTAAAATAGTTCAGCATTTGTCAAGGGGGAGCACAAACAACGCCCTGTCTTCGCTCAAAGAGCCCGCTCATTGCTGCTTAGCATTCGCCCTCTTATTCAACTACCTGTCATCTCCCACAAAACAGACTGACGGACGGTCTCTGGACCTGTGCCACTGGAGGAACCCAGGTGATTCCCAACCCCAACCCTCCCCATTTCTCTGTGCTTCCTACCTTCCATCTAGGAAGGGCCAGTAAACGAAAGGTTGCTAGATCGAATCCCCGAGCTGACAATGTAAAAATATGTCATTCTGCCCCTGAACAAGGCAGTTAACCCACTGTTCCTAGGCCATCATTGTAAATAAGAATTGGTTCCTAACTGACTTGTCAAGTTAAATAAAGGTTAAAAAAATATGGTTTTTCGTCCACAAGAGGCTTTGGAAATGGTATGTTTTTCTATAGTTTCAATACATATGTGTGGGTGTGTGTTTTTCTATGCCAACACTTCTTTTGTTACCTCTTGGATGCGTGTTTCAGCTTGGACAGCCTTGACATTTTTCAATATGTACAGGCCTTGAGATCATTTCCAACTTGACGCGTTTGATAATGCTGTAGTTCCACCTACCCCCAGTCCCCTCCAAGTTGCAGCTGGGGAACATTGTGAATCGTGACGGCTAAGGTTGAAAGGGAAGGTTAGCGGTACACAGCCATCTACTGATCGCAGCTGAAAAGGCCCCATTCAGAACTGACAAATGGTTGGGTTTCACAATAGTCCTTGATCTTTTTTATGTGTTTGTCACTTCAGCTTTTCCCTAAAAGAAGACTTATCTTTTCAGATTTCAAAAGGGAGGAGGAGGAAGATGCTGTGTCTTCTGTGAAGAGTGAGGCAGGAGATGAGTTTATGGACGTGGTTTTCAATGTGCTCAGCTCTCTGAACAATGTCCCCAATGTCCTGACCCTGGCCCTGGAGACATACTTTGACAGGGCACACTTCTGGGACTATACAGCCTGGCAGGTATTCAAACCTCACTGTTGCTATACATCACCTGTATTTTACACTGTAGTGTACTGTATTTTAGACACTTTCGTGAACATAATGCAGGATACAGACTGAGTTTTCAAAGAGAAACACTAAAAAACCTGTCTCCTAACTAATTTTCAGATTAGACCTGGGGCAAATACGTCACATATTTTGGAAAAACCAAACTGGAGCTGGGTTTGACTGGTACAATGGAACCAATTTAATAGTCCTTAAAGTGCAAACTCCAAGTTAAATTAAGCACACTTAAAATATTTTAAACTATTTGACATGTTTATTTGACCAAGGTCAGGTTCAGATCAAGTTATAGGTCAACGCTAAATTCTTCTTGTGTGGCTGTGTGTGTGTGTGTGTGTGTGTGCGCGCGTGTGTGTGTGTGTGCGTGTGTGTGTGTGTGTGTGTGTGCGCGCGTGTCATCACTATTCAAATAAGTAAAACACATCAGAAGTGGGCTTTTATTGGAATGAAGTCGAGGGCTCATTACAAATCCAAACTGTAACGCAAACACTTTCTCCACTGGCTATCTGGTGACTGTTTACTTATTGTCCTTTCCATTACATAACATATCAAGAGTCCTGCTCCAACAGCCGCTCAGCAGCTTGAGCTAATCATACTACATTGGTTCAGTGCTCAGTAACAGAGACTGCAATTATTCCCTGACACTTCTCTTTCTTTGGAAAAAGCTTTGATTTTGGGGCTTAATCAAGGTTCCTGTGAAGTCTCAGCTCTTTCTGGTTTCTTTTTTATTCCGTCACATACGAGGGGTAATTATTGTTGCATAAATTAGGCTGATTGGAGACGAGACAGTGGTGGATTCACTCCCGTGGTCTCAATGTTACCCAGTTTCTCTCTCTCTCTCTCTCTCTCTCTCTCTCTCTCTCTCTCTCTCTCTCTCTCTCTCTCTCTCTGTCTCTGTCTCTCTCTCGTTGTCATTAGCTTAATTGCCGCTCTAGGCTGCACCTCCCAACTGAGACGGGGTGTAATTTAATTTTGGGGCACATGATATCCCTGACCCATCTAATGATCTCTCTGGGAACTTCTCTACTGTTCCATATATTATCTAGAGTCAGTAATGCCCAATGCCTTAACAACCAGCTAGTATCGGTTGAAGTCTGATGGGTTGAAGTTGTTAGTAGTTATGTTGTCCGGTGATCTTTTTGTTGACAAAGTTTATCTAGAAATAAGACGCAACAATTGCCTGCCATGGTGCGTTTCCAATTAACTGTCTTGTCCATAAAAACAGCAGTAATTCCGTTACACTTTAAAAAACACTTTTCACAAAAAAAATAGAATGTTGAATAAAAATTATGTGGTTGACTGTTTCCATTATCCTGTAGGACAAATTGTGAATTAATAAAGTGGCGACAGACTGTATGCCCCGCCCACCTATCATGTATGTATCAGGTAGCCCTGCAACAGCCAGCATGGATAGAATGCAAGAATTTACTCATATTTGCCATATTGTCATAATTGTCATCTTCCAACTTACCCCCATGGTCCGTGACATGGTGTAACTTGCATTCACGCAGGCGTCGATGATCTGAAACAATTTGATGGGGAAAACGTCATATTGCAATGTGAAGTAATTCAGGCGTTCTTGAAAGTCAAGACAATTCTTGTCCTGAAAAATAAATGTCGCAAAGATTGTTTTGGTAACATTCATTTTGTTGAATAAACCTTGGTCAATGGAAACCTGCCTACTGAGTATATAAAAGTGATGAGTTGAGAACAGTGTTTGAATATGGGATGAGTTTTGACAAATGGGTTGATGTCTCACTTGCTTCAGGAGACAGAGGTTTTGTTTTCCCATGCAGAAAACCTATACAACTATTTTTCTTCTTTCTTTTTAAAGGGAAGTAGAGTTCTAGATGGTAGTGTCCCCTGAGACGTCACTTCCAGTCCTGTCCCTGTACTACATCTCTGTGATGTACTGTAGCTCTATGTTTTACTGCTAACGCTGTAGAAATGTTCTAGATGCCATACAGCTAGCTGCATACTGTTGCTGCTCTGGTGCATGTATGTACAGGATTTCAAAGACCAAAATGCTTGGGAAAGTCGGTACCCTAATACCCATCTGGCTTTGGTACACAACACCTCACTTCTCCTGGTTTTGGTACATGATACCTCACTTCCCCTGGTATTGATACACAACACCTCACTTCTCCTGGTTTTGGTACATGATACCTCACTTCCCCTGGTATTGATACACACTACCTCACTTCTCCTGGTATTGATACACACTACCTCACTTCTCCTGGTTTTGGCACATGATACCTCACTTCTACTGGCTTTGGCACAAGATACCTCACTTCTACTGGTTTTGGTACACGATAACTCACTTCTACTGGTTTTGGCAGACGATACCTCACTTCTACTGGCTTTGGCACACGATATCTCACTTCTACTGGCTTTGGCACACGATACCTCACTTCTACTGGCTTTGGCACAAGATACCTCACTTCTACTGGCTTTGGCATAAGATACTTCACTTCTACTGGTTTTGGCACAAGATACCTCACTTCTACTGGCGTTGGTACACGATACCTCACTTCTACTGGTTTTGGTACACGATACCTCACTTCTACTGGTTTTGGCACACGATACCTCACTTCTACTGGTTTTGGCACACGATACCTCACTTCTACTGGCTTTGTCACAAGATACCTCACTTCTCCTAGTATTGGTACACACTACCTCACTTCTCCTGGTATTGATACACACTACCTCACTTCTACTGGCTTTGGCACAAGATACCTCACTTCTACTGGTTTTGCTACACGATACCTCACTTCTACTGGTTTTGGTACACGATACCTCACATCTACTGGTTTTGGAACACAATACCTCACTTCTACTGGCTTTGGCACACGATACCTCACTTCAACTGGCTTTGGAACACAATACCTCACTTCTACTGGCTTTGGCACACAATACCTCACTTCTACTGGCTTTGGCACACAATACCTCACTTCTACTGGCTTTGGCACACGATACCTCACTTCTCCTGATATTGGAACACATTACCTCACTTCTACTGGTATTGGAACACAATAGCTCTCTTCTACTGGCTTTGGCACACAATACCTCACTTCTCCTGGTATTGATACACACTACCTTACTTCTACTGGCTTTGGCACACGATACCTCACTTCTCCTGGTATTGATACACACTACCTTACTTCTACTGGTTTTGGCACAAGATACCTCACTTCTCCTGGTATTGATACACACTACCTTACGTCTACTGGTTTTGGCACAAGATACCTCACTTCTACTGGCTTTGGAACACAATACCTTACTTCTACTGGCTTTGGAACACAATACCTCACTTCTACTGGCTTTGGAACACAATACCTCACTTCTACTGGCTTTGGCACACAATACCTCACTTCTACTGGCTTTGGAACACAATACCTCACTTCTACTGGCTTTAGCACACAATACCTCACTTCTACTGGCTTTGGAACACAATACCTCACTTCTACTGGCTTTGGAACACAATACCTCACTTCTACTGGTTTTGGAACACAATACCTCACTTCTACTGGCTTTGGAACACACTACCTCACTTCTACTGGCTTTGGAACACAATACCTCACTTCTACTGGCTTTGGCACACGATACGCCACTTCTACTGATTTTGATCTCCAAACACTTATTTGCAACTTTTTAAATCTGTTGTGATGTTTTCAGATTTTCTCTTTTAAATAATCTTTCTCTCCTTGGCACTGAAATGGTCCTTTAGAACATTAACAGAAAAAGTTGCCCAGGTCTTGATAAGTTGCTGATTTAAATACATCAATTGATAAGCATTACCCAAATTAGAATAAGAGCAGTTCCTAACACTTTTTTCCCACTCTGTCTTGAGGGTGCCGCTCCTGTCCTGTCCTAGTCTCAGCGCGACCGGTCCCCGTGGTGGTCAGCTGTATCCGGGCCGTGGTTAGCCTGGTCAACATGGTGCTGGACTGGCAGGCCCCTGAAGAGCCTCGTGACCCCCTGGTGAGACAAGACGTCCCAGCCAGCGTCCTCCCAAAGGACTGTTGTTACACCCCTCAGATCCCTCAGAGTACTGGACCCACTGTCTAATTTGTGTTTGATTATTGTGTAATTCCAGAGATGAGGAAAAATATGTGGATTAATCTATTCTCGTAATTCACAGGAACCCATTTGATTGACTATTAAGTGCTCAGTATTGTGTGAAACACCTTGACCCCTGGCTGACCTTACTCTCCTGTTGGTCATGTGAACCTGGCCCTCCAGGCACTCTACTTCATCCACAACAACCTGCCCTTGGCCGTGGCCTCCCTCCCCCTGCCTGTACGCTTCCTCTTCCACTCCCCGAAAAAATACCTTTCCCATCATGCTCGGTAGCTGCGCTCCACTGGCTTGCTCTTCTGGGCCCTTGTTGTCTCTGACATTGCCTGGAGGACCCACCTCCCTGGAGCTGCTGTGGGGGCATACATCTAGTCATACATCTAATACATTGGGGCGGCAGCGTAGCCTAGTGGTTAGAGCGTTGGACTAGTAACCGGAAGGTTGCGAGTTCAAACCCCCGAGCTGACAAGGTACAAATCTGTCGTTCTGCCCCTGAACAGGCAGTTAACCCACTGTTCCCAGGCCGTCATTGAAAATAAGAATGTGTTCTTAACTGACTTGCCTGGTTAAATAAAGGTAAAATAAAAAATAAAAAATCTAGTCATACATGTAGTCATACATGTAGGCATACATGTAGGCATACATGTAGACATACATCTAGTCATACATCTAGTCATACATCTAGTCAAGGAGAGGCTGGTCCTGCTGTCGGAGTGACTCCAGGGAACCATGTGCGAGGGCCAGCAGAAGGGCGTGTCCTCGTGGTGTGCTGGTCAGTTGTTCATTCATCCGCACCCAACCAAATACTCCTACATTTGGTGTATAATTTTAATGCAAGAAATGCTTAGTTCCGCAGTTAAAGTTAAGGCTATGTGAGAGGTTAGACCTACAATACAGTCCAGGGTTAGGGTTAGGGTTAGGGTTTCCATTTAAACCATCTGAACCGTGGGCTACAGTTCCCTTGACGTGTCATAGGCCTATTTGAGTTTTCTGTCTTGTGACTTTCAAATGTGTACAGCGCCTCACAATCATCACATAACATACTTTAACCGGCACTGTTATCATCCTCTGTTACCACTTCACCAATCTCTCCCAAACATGACTTTTCTGGCCCTCCCTTCTCTCCATTTCACAGCTTTTCTCTTATTTGAATTAAACTCCAACATTGTCCTTTTAGCCTCCATGGACTGACGTGAACTTTTTATGCCCGTTCCCAAAAGCATATGGCGATTGGCGAGTAGATGATTTGGCGGGCATACAGTTTGGCCCTGAAGCTTAGGCTTTACCCACTAATGCCAGATAGCCTAAAATAATGAAATAAATAACTCAATGTAGCCTATACTGTAGATGTAAATTGCAAAAGAATGACACATTTATAGATTCTTAAAGGTATTGTTTTCTCTTTATTCAACCCACGTATTACTAGGTTGCCCAATCCCACCGTGCACACGGTGCTGCAGGCCCTTGAGGAGAAGAGGCCCAAGTGGAGCTCCAAGCAGCTACATGAGGCGCGCAAGCTCTGCACGAGAGGTGAGAGGTCAACCTAACCCTAACCCTAATCCTAACCCTAACCTAACCTGCAGAAGGCCAGAGAGGTGAGAGGCCCGAGAGCTTAGCTCCAAGAGGTCAACTCTGGACACCTACTGTATGGGCAAACACTCAATCAATGTCTCTCTGTACTGCAACTAAATAGTACTGAGGATGTCTTGAATATAAAGGTTTCCACATAGGATTTACAGATTTTAAAACAAAAAGATGGTCATTACTCAAGGAACTTTGATTCACTGCTACTGTATATCTCCCTCTACATCACTCTGTTGAATGATTCATCTACCATTTGTGGGCGGAGATTGGTTGAGACAGATGATATGAAAGGAAAATAAGTCTTTCAGTCTGATGCATTGGGTATTTAGCCCAGACATTCATGTATTTGTGATATAACAATTTAATGAGTAGTATGCAATTTGGATATGTTCTTTTAATTGAGTGTGTGTACCACCCTGATGGATTGCATCATCAGTGACAGCCATTTTTCATGGAAACCTGTATGAACAAGATCAATGTTTACTGAGACATGATGTTTATCCTAAATGATGGACATTCTACTTTATAAATGGAAAACAAAATAAGGCAACGGGAAATTTGGTTTGCATTTGGCTCATACTATCTGCCCTTTGACCCCGAGCTTGGTGACTTATTCCCAGAACCTACGCCTCTGACCGCTCAAGACCAACGAGCAAACAAAAAGGTCTGGACACATTTATCCTCGTTAAAAATGATTGGTCGGGTAACGAAACCACACAAACACAGAGAGAGAAAGAAGAAGAACAGATTAGCTCAAGTGTTCCAGGAAATGCCCTGCTCTCAGTGACAGCAACCAGTAGTGGTTGAAGTCGTAGGAAAAAAGGAGAAGAGGGGGAAGAATTGAGGGGAAAAAGCGAAAGAGTAATTATGTATCACCTGTCGGAGCCATTCTCTGAGATCATCACTATTCATTAAAATAACCTTCACTGGGAAGTGATGCCTGGGTTGTAAACAAGAGGGAAGGGGAGCGCGCCAGTTCAAAAACAACCCTCTCACACACACACTCTACACCTGCCCCCCACCTTGTCTTTGCAAAGTCATTTGTAGAGTAGAAGATTATTGTTCTCCATCATGGTGACCCTGACTAGTCTGATGGGATGAATACACAGATGAAGATGAATGCAGTTATTCCTTGGTGGAGGTCTGCCTCTTTCAGGGCACATTGGCCCTAATGACATGATTGATAGGCTGTCCCAAATCCAGAGAGGCCCTCATTAATCACCCCGCTGACTGAATCCAATCATCTGCTTCACCTGCACAGTGATGGACAGGAAAGGATACAGAGCAGGTGCTGACACGGATGCACGGCCCTGCTACCAGGAGGAGAAGGAAGGGCCTGGCCCGCCTCTCTCAATGTCACAGCTGCCAAAGGCTGCCTGACAGGCGACACTGTTTCTGCCACCTTATAATTACAAAAAGAAGAAGAGAATAGAGAGGGAGAGAGAGGGAAAGAGGGGGAAAACAATGACAGGAAGTGTATCCGGACGGAGGAGAGTGTTTGACAGACGGCGGGCGTCGTGGAAATGGTGAGGAATGTAGGAAGGGCAGGGACATGACTTGGGCCACTGTCAGGGTAGGGCTGTGTGTGTGTGTGTGTGTATGTGTGTGTGTGTGTGTGTGTGTGTGTGTGTGTGTGTGTGTGTGTGTGTGTGTATGAGGACCTTGACACACACTCATTCAGATTTGCCCAGCAGATATCACCCACACACATCACTTTTGTATAACTGCTTTATCCTGGCAGGCCTTGGCCTCTGGATGGTTTAAACACCTCCATGTGAAGAATATGGTAGAACAGAACATACTCTGTATCCATGATTTACATTCTTTACACTGATCACTTACAATAGACACCTCAGTGCTGAGGAAAGAGATCCATACAAATGGTTTTGAAATTGGCCGGGAAGTGAAATGTTCAATGGAAAGTAGCGCTGTACCTTTCAATGCAGCTAGAAAAATAAAATCCCTAACCTTGATCTCTCCTATATGTTTTTAAAGAATAAAGCATTCATATAATACAGCTTGTGATTCAGGCATTGGGTCCGTCACTCACAACAGAATGCTGTGTGGCATTCCTAAAACACGGAATGCTCAGGTAGCAGATGTTCATGGCAACTATGTCCTTTTGTTTCTTCTACCTCCTTCTTTCTGTCTTTCTGTTCTTTTTTTTTTTTGTTCAACACTCTTTCACCCTCCCCTCTCTATCTCTATTGCCATCTCTCTCTTACTCCCTCATTCAGTGCGTCTGAGTGGAGGGAGAGTGGTGTTCCATAGGAGAGGGGCGGCAGCGGTGGCAGAGGTGTGGCTGATGCGACTGAGCAGAAAATAGGGCTGATAGTCTTGGAGATTTGCCCCAAACCAGGTGGCGTTGAGTACCTGAGGCCAATCTATCACATCATCCAAATCAATGAGGTAAGGAAACACTCCCTCTCCCCCGCAGTTACCTGGCAGCTCGCCTGGGGTCGGCGACTTCTCTGGGGAAAGGGTTACCGCTGGAGCCTTCTGCTGCCTGACTGCCTGGCTAAGATACAGACGACCCTCCTCTGACAACATCACACTGTAGCATCCACTGTCCTTCCTGGACCTATTGTGTAGCATGTGTGAGGGATTGGGGGTGGTGAGATGGAGGGAGGGAGGGAGGGAGTGAGGGATGGGGGGTGGTGAGATGGAGGGAGGGAGGGAGGGAGGGAGGGAGGGAGGGAGGGAGGGAGATGACAGAAGTCCAAAAACCTTCATAGATCTTCTTGGCTATAGTCCTTTTTCTTTTGCTGGCTTACAGAAATATAGTGTACTTTGTCCATTAAAATCTCTTTAAGCTCCTCCTTCTTCCACAACGGTCAGACTCAGTGAGTGCTAGAGGGATGTTCTTTGTAGCAGGCAGGTGGTGAGGCCCAAACAGGCTCCAGAGTACCCTCTCCTAGCAGCTTCCACTACCCAGACAATGTCAAGACAAGGATGGGCAGGTCAGGGTGGGCTGGGCTGAGCTGAGGGGGGGATCCACACTGGGGTGCCTCTGTTCACACCCAAAGAAGACTCTTCCTCCTCTCCTGCTTATACAAACCCATAGCAAAGGTTACACCGTAGTCATGAAGGTAGAGAGTTACTGTATCTCTTGCCATAAAAGAGTTCTCTCTCTCTGTCTGGATATCTATACATATCATTTTCCTTTCCCTTTCCCTTTCTCCTGTATTTCCTTTTCTGTTTCTGAAAAGGTCTGATTCATTTCAAGAGACAGAGAGAGAAAGAGGGAGACAGAGAGAGAGAGTCAGAGAAAGACAGAGACAGAGACAGATAGCGAGAGACAGATGAGTGGAACTAAACTCAGCAAAAAAAGAAATGTCCCTTTTTCAGGACCCTGTCTTTCAAAGATAATTCATAAAAATCCAAATAACTTCACAGATCTTCAATGTAAAGGGTTTAAACATTGTTTCCCATGCTTGTTCAATGAACTATAAACATTTAATAATGAATATGCACCCGTGGAATGGTCATTAAGACACTAACAGCTCACAGACTGTAGGCAATTAAGGTCACAGTTATGAAAACTTAGGATACTAAAAGAGGCCTTTCTACTGACTCTGAAAAACACAAAAAGAAAGATGCCCAGGGTCCCTGCTCATCTACGTGAACGTGCCTTAGACATGCTGCAAGGAGGCATGAGGACCGCAGATGTGGCCAGGGCAATAAATTGCAATGTCCGCACTGTGATATGCCTAAAACAGCGCTTCAGGGAGACAGGACAGACAGCTGATCATCCTCGCAGTGGCAGATCACGTGTAACAACACCTGCACAAGATCGGTACATACGAACATCACACCTGCGGGACAGGTACAGGATGGCAACAACAGCTGCCTGAGTTACACCAGGAACGCACAATCCCTGCGTCAGTGCTCAGATTGTCTGCAGTAGGTTGAGAGAGGCTGGACTGAGGGCCTGTAGGTCTGCTGTAAGGCAGGTCCTCATCAGACATCACCGGCAAAAACTTTGCCTATGGGCACAAACCCAACGTCGCTGGACCAGACAGGACTGGAAAAAGTGCTCTTCACTGACGATTTGCGGTTTTGTTTCACCAGGAGTGATGGTCAGATTTGTGTTTATCGTGGAGGAATGAGCGTTACACCAAGGCCTGGACTCTGGAGTGGGATCGATTTGGAGGTGGAGGGTCCTTCATGGTCTGGGGCGGTGTGTCACAGCATTATCAGACTGAGCTTGTTGTCATTGCAGGAAATCTCAACGCTGTGCATTATAGGGAAGACATCCTCCTCCCTCATGTGGTACCCTTCCTGTAGGCTCATCCTGACATGACCCTCCAGCATGACAATACCACCAGCCATACTGCTCGTTCTGTGCGTGATTTCCTGCAAGACAGGATTATCAGTGTTCTGCCAATGGCCAGTGAAGAGCCTGGTTCTCAATCACATTGAGCATGTCTGGGACCTGTTGGATTGGAGGGTGAGGGCTAGGGCCATTCCCCCCAGAAATGTCTGGGAACTTACAGGTGCCTTGGTGGAAGAGTGGGGTGACATCTCACAGCAAGAACTGGCAAATGTGGTGCAGTCCATGAGGAGGAGATGCACTGCAGTACTTAATGCAGCTGGTGGCCACACCAGATATTGACTGTTACTTTTGATTTTGATCCCCCCTTTTTTCAGGGACACATTCTCTCATTTCTGTTAGTCACATGTCTGTGGAACTTGTTCAGTTTATGTCTCAGTTGTGGAATCTTGCCATGTTCATACAAATATTTACATATGTTAAGTTTGCTGAAAATTAACGCAGTTAACAGTGAGAGGATGTTTATTTTTTTGCTGACTTTATGTCAACAGTCTGAAAGTGATTAGTTCCTACTTTTGTTGGGTCAAACAGACAGGTGATAGGTGGAAAGAGAGCATCCCAGTGCCCATAATGTCTGGAACTGTAATTGTTTCAATCAGGGATAAAAAATAGCAAAGTGTCCTTCCAGATAATTATCTTTTAAGACGGCTATATTTGTCCCCGAGATCTTTGGAAGAAGTGTCAAAGTCAAACTCTTTGACCTCTCTCTCTCTTTCTCATTCTCTCTTTCTCTCGCTCACACTCACGCTCTCTCTCAAACCACTGTTGAGCTCCAAGCTGTGTGTGTCCAGTGACCCCCCCAGATGAGTCTCCTCAGACAATGATCTTTGACCTGGAATCAGACAGTACCCCTCACCCCAGTTCAACCCCCTCCACCAGTTTGACTACATTGGCAGCAACATGTTAACCGCTGTATTTTGTCTTTCACACACAATGCAAACGTAAATGCTTCAAAGCCATTTTAATATATAAGAATTATAGAGTATTCAGTAAATGTGTGTGTATGTGCATTTGTGGTAGTGTACATGTACTGTATGGATGTTTAACTTTGTGGGACACTAAAGTTGGTTTGGAATGTATGTGCACTACCGGTCAAAAGTTTTAGAACAGCTACTCATTACAGGGTTTTTCTTTATTTTTACTATGTTCTACATTTTAGAATAATAGTGAAGACATTAAAACTATGAAATAACAGATGACCAGGCCTCCACAATTGAGATGATTTGGGATGTGTCGGACCGCAGATTGAAGGAAAAGCAGACAACAAGTGCTCAGCATATGTGGGAACTCCTTCAAGAGTGTTGGAAAATAATTCCAGGTGAAGCTGGTTGAGAGAATGTCAAGAGTGTGCAACGCTGTCATCAAGGCAAAGGGTGGCTTTTTGAAGAATCTCAAATATAAAATATTTTTTTATTTGCTTAACACTTTTTTGGTTACTACATGATTCCATATGGATGATTTCATAGTTTTGATGTCTTCACTATTATTCTACAATGTAGAAAATAGGAAAAATGAGGAAAAACCCTTGAATGAGTCAGTGTTCTAAAACGTTTGACCCGTAGTGTATGTGTAACTTTGTGTCAAGGCCACTAAGGTGATGTTGGAATGAGGGGTACTGTCCGGTGAGATGGGTGTAGTGACAGTCTCAGTAGTTGTCAGCACTTTTTGAATATGAACCTCACTATTCTCCATAGGTATCACTATTCTCCAGAAGATTGAAATTTTACCATTTAAAAAAGGAGGACTTTTAAAGCACAGCTCTTCAATGATTTGAGCTGAAGCCCCCTTACCCCAACCTTTCTCCCCTGAGCTTTATAGAATATTTTTGGAGCTACAGGTAGTTCAATGTGAGAACTTTTCTGTCATGGGACAAACCAGTGATATCATACAAAACAATCAACAACATCACATATTATCTGATACATTGTTTCTCTCTCTGCCTCTTTGGGACACATTGATGCTGTTCTGATCCCTTCTGAAATACCTGTTTAGCTGCTATTGTTCTCCAGAGCGGACACACTATAATCCTCTGGCTCTCTGTTTTCCTCCTTATCACAGGAAGCTGCATAGCTTTGCATAGAAACACCCTATTAAGAGAATGATTAGAATGCTTTCTCCGCTTTAGGTGCCTGTGTTGTTTGTCAAATCAAATGGAGGGAGGAGAGAAAATCCAGATCCATCAATCACGTCTGGGGGAGGTGAGGGAAGGGGGAGGAGGAGAAGGGGAGAGGAGGAGGAGGAGCAGGAGCAGGAGGAGGGAGGGGTGTCGTAGTCGCGTTCCCCTCTTTCTGTCAATAAAACGCCTGGAGTTAAGCGTGACATTTTGGCAATCAAAGCAATCAGATTTGGATTTGCCTTTCCGACACAGTGCTGTTCTTCCCTGCACACAAAGGAGGGAGAGAAATGGGTAAAGAGAGTGAGAGATATATAGAGAGAGACAGGTAGAGAAAGGGAGAGAAAGGGGTAAAGAGAGCGAGAGATGTATAGAGAGAGACAGGTAGAGAAAGGGAGAGAAAGAGAGATATATAGAGAGAGACAGGTAGAGAAATGGAGAGAAAGGGGTAAAGAGAGCGAGAGATATATAGAGAGAGACAGGTAGAGACAGGTAGAGAAAGGGGTAAACAGAGCGAGAGATATATAGAGAGAGAGGTAGAGAAAGGGAGAGAAAGAGAGATATATATAGAGAGAGACAGGTAGAGAAAGGGAGAGAAAGAGAGATATATAGAGAGAGAAAGGTAGAGAAAGCGAGAGAAAGGGGTAAAGAGAGCGAGAGATATATAGAGAGAGACAGGTAGAGAAAGGGACAGAAAGAGAGCGAGAGATATATAGAGAGAGACAGGTAGAGAAAGGGAGAGAAAGGGAGAGAAATAGAGATATATAGAAAGAGACAGGGAGAGAAAGGGAGAGAAAGAGAGATATATAGAAAGAGACAGGGAGAGAAAGGGAGAGAAAGAGAGATATATATATACAGAGAGACAGGTAGAGAAAGGGGTAAAGAGAGTGAGAGATATATAGAGAGAGACAGGGAGAGAAAGGGACAGAAAGAGAGCGAGAGATATATAGAGAGAGACAGGTAGAGAAAGGGAGAGAAAGGGACAGAAAGAGAGCGAGAGATATATAGAGAGAGACAGGTAGAGACAAGGACAGAAAGAGAGCGAGAGATATATAGAGAGAGACAGGTAGAGACAGGGAGAGAAAGAGAGCGAGAGATATATAGAGTCACGTCACCCCGCTCCTCCGCTCTCTCCACTGGCTTCCAGTTGAAGCTCGCATCCGCTACAAGACCATGGTGCTTGCCTACGGAGCTGTGAGGGGAACGGCACCTCAGTACCTCCAGGCTCTGATCAGGCCCTACACCCAAACCAGGGCACTGCGTTCATCCACCTCTGGCCTGCTCGCCTCCCTACCACTGAGGAAGTACAGTTCCCGCGCAGCCCAGTCAAAACTGTTCGCTGCTCTGGCCCCCCAATGGTGGAACAAACTCCCTCACGACGCCAGGACAGCAGAGTCAATCACCACCTTCCGGAGACACCTGAAACCCCACCTCTTTAAGGAATACCTAGGATAGGATAAAGTAATCCTTCTCACCCCCTCCCCCCTTAAAATATTTAGATGCACTATTGTAAAGTGGCTGTTCCACTGGATGTCTTAAGGTGAACGCACCAATTTGTAAGTCGCTCTGGATAAGAGCGTCTGCTAAATGACTTAAATGTAAATGTAAATGTAGAGAGAGACAGGGAGAGAAAGGGAGAGAAAGAGAGATAAATAGAGAGAGACAGGTAGAGAAAGGGAGAGAAAGGGGTAAAGAGAGCGAGAGATATATAGAGAGAGACAGGTAGAGAAAGGGAGAGAAAGAGAGCGAGAGATATATAGAGAGAGACAGGTAGAGAAAGGGAGAGAAAGAGAGCGAGAGATATATAGAGAGAGACAGGTAGAGAAAGGGAGAGAAAGAGAGCGAGAGATATATAGAGAGAGACAGGTAGAGACAAGGAGAGAAAGAGAGCGAGAGATATATAGAGAGAGACAGGTAGAGACAGGGAGAGAAAGAGAGATATATAGAGAGAGACAGGTAGAGAAAGGGAGAGAAAGGGGTAAAGAGAGCGAGAGATATATAGAGAGAGACAGGTAGAGACAGGGAGAGAAAGAGAGCGAGAGATATATAGAGAGAGACAGGTAGAGAAAGGGAGAGAAAGAGAGATATATAGAGAGAGACAGGTAGAGAAAGGGAGAGAAAGGGGTAAAGAGAGCGAGAGATATATAGCGAGAGACAGGTAGAGAAAGGGAGAGAAAGAGAGATATATAGAGAGAGACAGGTAGAGAAAGGGAGAGAAAGGGGTAAAGAGAGCGAGAGATATATAGAGAGAGACAGGTAGAGAAAGGGAGAGAAAGGGGTAAAGAGAGCGAGAGATGTATAGAGAGAGACAGGTAGAGAAAGGGAGAGAAAGAGAGATATATAGAGAGAGACAGGTAGAGAAATGGAGAGAAAGGGGTAAAGAGAGCGAGAGATATATATAGAGAGAGGTAGAGAAAGGGAGAGAAAGAGAGATATATAGAGAGAGACAGGTAGAGAAAGGGAGAGAAAGAGAGATATATATAGAGAGAGACAGGTAGAGAAAGGGAGAGAAAGAGAGATATATAGAGAGAGAAAGGTAGAGAAAGGGAGAGAAAGGGGTAAAGAGAGCGAGAGATATATAGAGAGAGACAGGTAGAGAAAGGGACAGAAAGAGAGCGAGAGATATATAGAGAGAGACAGGTAGAGAAAGGGAGAGAAAGGGAGAGAAATAGAGATATATAGAAAGAGACAGGGAGAGAAAGGGAGAGAAAGAGAGATATATATAGAAAGAGACAGGGAGAGAAAGGGAGAGAAAGGGAGAGAAAGAGAGATATATATATAGAGAGAGACAGGTAGAGAAAGGGGTAAAGAGAGTGAGAGATATATATAGAGAGAGACAGGGAGAGAAAGGGACAGAAAGAGAGCGAGAGATATATAGAGAGAGACAGGTAGAGAAAGGGAGAGAAAGGGACAGAAAGAGAGCGAGAGATATATAGAGAGAGACAGGTAGAGACAAGGACAGAAAGAGAGCGAGAGATATATAGAGAGAGACAGGTAGAGACAGGGAGAGAAAGAGAGCGAGAGATATATAGAGAGAGACAGGGAGAGAAAGGGGTAAAGAGAGCGAGAGATATATAGAGAGAGACAGGTAGAGAAAGGGAGAGAAAGAGAGCGAGAGATATATAGAGAGAGACAGGTAGAGAAAGGGAGAGAAAGAGAGCGAGAGATATATAGAGAGAGACAGGTAGAGAAAGGGAGAGAAAGAGAGCGAGAGATATATAGAGAGAGACAGGTAGAGACAAGGGGAGAAAGAGAGCGAGAGATATATAGAGAGAGACAGGTAGAGACAGGGAGAGAAAGAGAGCGAGAGATATATAGAGAGAGACAGGTAGAGAAAGGGAGAGAAAGAGAGATATATAGAGAGAGACAGGTAGAGAAAGGGAGAGAAAGGGGTAAAGAGAGCGAGAGATATATAGAGAGAGACAGGTAGAGAAAGGGAGAGAAAGAGAGCGAGAGATATATAGAGAGAGACAGGTAGAGAAAGGGAGAGAAAGAGAGATATATAGAGAGAGACAGGTAGAGAAAGGGAGAGAAAGGGGTAAAGAGAGCGAGAGATATATAGAGAGAGACAGGTAGAGAAAGGGAGAGAAAGAGAGCGAGAGATATATCGAGAGAGACAGGTAGAGAAAGGGAGAGAAAGAGAGATAGAGGGAGGGGTGCTGGGCAGTGCGCCACGGCAAAACAGTTCGAAGAGTAACGACTCCCCTCACAAAATGTATTTATCTTTTTATAAATGATGGCTATATCCCCCCCAATGGATTTATAAATGAATTGCTGTCTTCTTGGAATAAAAACCTTCTTGTGCAGAGATGATTGATGTGACGTGTCTGCGTCCTCGTTCAGGAACCCCTCCTCCTTAGTTAGTCCACCCCAGCTGGAGCTGTAATTTACTGATCATATTAACTGTGATTAATAACTAACAATACATCCCCTCATACATCAACAGGCAGCCATGGGAGACTGGGCCTCGGACTGGGCCATGCTACTGCCAATTTACCAGGGGATGGGTCGATTGACCTTGGAAACGCTACTGGCCAACAGGTAATGGCGCCTCCCTCTTGTCTCTCCGTCCCACCCACATACAAAAAATGTGGCACCCTTGCACTTTTCTGAAATAAGTCCCTATTTCTTCAAAAATAAGAAAGAATTGAAGTTCAAATTGGTCTCCACACTCCAACATTGCAGAACCACTTTTATTTTTACTTAAATTTGCATTTTTAATTTAAGAAAACACCCAGCTAGCTCGTTTGGTTCCTTGGAAGTTGTGGGAACATACATTTTTGGTTTAACATTGGTTCTGGTAATGAAGCCATATGTTTCCTGACTGGTAAAACAAATTTTAAATGTTCTGTGAACTGAAGTGAACATTTTGCCTATTCTGGGAAAAGGTACTTTTAGGTTGCAGTGAGTTTCTGAGAACATTCTATTCTTGTTCCTTGAAAGTTTTCCTGGTAGGTTTTATTAACAGAAATGATAGGTTTTTGAATAACTTTCTGTTCACTGAATGTTTCAGTAAGACTTTTAATAATGCTTCTAGCTCATTTTGGTTTCACTTTTTTTTACTCCAAGCACCGATAGGACAATCCCTTAGACATTAATCATGCAAACACAATTCTTTTTTATTGTGACATGTCATCAGTGAGATTCAAACCTAGAAACTTCTGTTTAATATCCATGGAATTATTCCACTGCCCCACCAAGATAAAGCTAGCATGCCATGTGTTTTTACGCTTACGAAGCTGTTCATTTTAGTCTATTCAAACAAACTCAATTTCAAAGGGAAAAAACACTCATTAAGATCAGGTGTGGCCAATTAGTGAGCGAGGCCAACACACCTGAACACACTACACTACTACTACCCACTGGGCACACACTGGTTGAATAGACATTGTTTCAAATTGACGTTGAACCAATGTGGAATAGACGTTTATTTATGTCTGTGCCCCGCGGGTTGCTCAGGGATTCCAATAGTTTTGTCTATTCCATTTTCCTTTATTTTCTAAATATAAATTGTAAACATAAGTTTACAAAAGTGAATTGGTTCCGCAATGTTGAAAATCCAACAACAAGGTGTGGTGAACAAAAGTTTATTTTTGTTTCTTTTACTTATTTGAAAGGAAAATTGAAGAAAAGTGCAAGGGTGCTAATATATTTGGCTACAACTCTACACATGCTGAATGGTAGCTAACTACTGCCTGTCATGTCTCCGCTGTACAGTAGGTGTGGTGGACAGAGGGAGATAGAGGGAGGGGGGAGGGTCTTCATTGGCCAGCGAAGAACTGAAAGACTGATGGGGCAATGGAGAGGCAGGGCCGATGTGTTTGTGTGTGGGTGTGTGTGGAGGGGGGGGTGTCTACGGTACATAAATGTACAATACATAGGTGGTTCAGTTCAATTTTACAAGTTCATTTCCCCAGATCCCCCTTTCATTCAAACTTCAGACTAGACAACCCTCAATCATCAGGGAACACCTTATGTGCATGGTGACTTCTCACTCTTACTTTTCAAAAGACCGGGGCTCCTGTGAGTTTCACAGAAGAGAAGAGAGCCAGAAAACAGGAAGAGTATACTGTTCTTAGAAAAGAACAAGATGAAGGTCTTCCCTTGTCAAGATTTAGGTTACTGTATCAACCTTTGTGTGGAGTGTGAGTGAAATGTAGAGTTGTGTGAGGTATGGTGCAAGGTTATGGCCACGAGTCCTTACTGACACCAGCCTAGGAAAATCTCCTGGGCCTCTCCTCTGTCCTACTGACTGTGTGTGTGTGTGTGTGTGTGTGTGTGTGTGTGTGTGTGTGTGTGTGTGTGTGTGTGTGTGTGTGTGTGTGTGTGTGTGTGTGTGTGTGTGTGTGTGTGTGTGTGTGTGTGTGTGTGTGTGTGTGTGGCCTAGAAATTAAGATCATTGGGCTGGTTCGAATCACCGAGTTGACTAGATGAAAAATCTTGAGCAAGTTACCTAAACCCTAGTTGCTCTGGATAAGTCTCTGCTAAATGACTAAAATATTGTTGTTTTAATTTGTGTCTATGATGGGTTTGTAATGTGTCGTGATAAAGGTCTATTCCAGTCACCAAGGCCCCTGGCCTTGAAGGGGTTGTTATCAGCTGGGTAAAGGGGGCTAGTTGTCACGTTCTGACCGTTATTTCCTGTGTTTTGTATTTAGTTAGTATGGTCAGGGCGTGAGTTGGGTGGGCAGTCTATGTTTGTTTTTCTAGGTTTTGGGTATTTCTATGTTTCGGCCTAGTATGGTTCTCAATCAGAGGCAGGTGTCATTAGTTGTCTCTGATTGAGAATCATACTTAGGTAGCCTGGGTTTCACTGTGTGTATGTGGGTGATTGTTCCTGTCTCTGTGTTTGCACCAGATAGGACTGTTTTGAGTTTTCACATTTCTTGTTTTTTGTAGTCAGTTGTTCATGTGTACCTTAACGTATTAAAAAGAACCATGGACACTTATCACGACGCATATTGGTCCTCCGATCCGTTTCGCCTCTCCTCTTCGGAGGAGGAGGAGGAAATTCATTACACTAGTTTAGTCCTTTTGTCAACTGATTGAAGCTGTGCTCAACTATATCCTCCTCCTCCCTCCTTCCCCGCTCTGTACAGGGGCATATACATATTTATGCAGGTAGGTAACACATATTAGGCAGCAATACTTCAGCCCGCAATCAACCCTCAATTCACAGCTGTCACCCTGAGAGCTGTCAGGCTGCCGTAAGGCTAGAGCACCTTGTCTCGCCGGCTACATGAAATCCATTTGAAATCACCCTTAACAAAGGGCTGCATCTCTGTTTGGACACCGTTCTAATAAGAGTGCACTGAATCCATGTCCCTGAGCTCAGCCTGTTCCCCTACTCCCCTCGGCCCCTGCCCCGTCACCGCCACCAACACTTTGTTACACGTGTTAAAGGCCCAGTGCAGATTTTCCCGTGTTGTATATACTGCACATAATGAGATTGGAATAATACTGTGAAATTGTAAAAATGAAGATAATATATTGTGAGTGTAAGGGCTGTTTGAAAAGACTCCCTGAAATTTCACCCTGTTTTGGTGGATGTTTTGACCTGCCTGGTGACATCACCAGGTGGTAAATTAGTTCATTGTTAATTAAATAAGAAAGAGAGTTCCAAACCTCCCTTCCAATAACAGCTAGTTTTCAGTTTTCCCCTCCCCACTCAGACCACTTCCAGACAGTCCTATCAAAATTCTTGCTTTTGAAATTGCTCTTTGCTAAGAAGCTGTTTTTGTTCATTTTTGACCATTTTAATTGAGAACAATCAGAGCAAGTACTTATTTGCTTCCTAGAAATGATTTGATATTGAGATGAAAATGGCTGCATTGGACCTTTAACAACAGATCCTGTCAGGCAACTTCTGAGCCAAATTACTGCAAGGATTATTCATGAATGGCCGTGAATGGGGATAACTGAACTGTATGAGAGAGAGAATGAGCGAGGGGGAGTTGGACAGGGGGTAAGAGAGGGAGAGAGAAAGAAAACAAGAGAGAGGGAAAAAGAGAGGGAGAGAGAGACAGAGAAAATATAAATAACTCTGTCATGAAAAGAAAAGAGGAAGGGAGGGGAGGGAGAGAGGAAGACCATATTATATAATTCATAATTCAACGTAATCTTTCAGTAAAAGCGTTGAAAGATTGTCTACTTTGTCTCATTAGTCTGCTCTTTGTTGAGAGAAAATCAGGTTTACATTGGATTACCAACTGGATTTGGATTTGACTGAGTCGCTCAGAAAATAAGTTTGCTGGATAACTCTAGTATAAACTGTGAAAGTTTTCCATGGTAGCTCTCTCCTCTATGGTGGAGAAATATATTCTGATGGATCTGAGGATCTGAGGGATCTGGATGGGATCTGGATCTGAGGGAGGAAGTCTACGATATTGTTGTAAAAAGAGGATGACTATTATGATGATGAGGATGACTCTTATGATGATGAGGATTACTCTTATGATGATGAGGATGAGGATGACTCTTGTGATGATGAGGATGATTCTTATGATGATGAGGATAACACTTATGATGATGAGGATGATTCTTATGATGACGAGGATGACTATTATGAAGATGAGGATGACTCTTATGATGATGAGGATGACTCTTATGATGATGATGATGACTCTTATGATGATGAGGATGACTCTTATGATGATGAGGATGACCATTATGAGGATGATTTTTATGATGATGAGGATGACTCTTATGATGATGAGGATAACTCTTATGATGATGAGAATGATTCTTATGATGATGAGAATGACTCTTATGATGAAGAGGATGATCATTATGATGATGAGGATAACTCTTATGATAATGAGGATGACTCTGATGAGGATGAGGATGACTCTTATGATGAAGAGGATGATCATTATGATGATGAGGATGATTCTTATGATGATGAGGATAACTCTTATGATGATGAGGATGATTCTTATGATGATGAGGATGACTCTTATGATGATGAGGATAACTCTTATGATGATGAGAATGACTCTTATGATGATGAGGATGATTCTTATGATGATGAGAATGACTCTTATGATGATGAGGATGATTCTTATGATGATGAGGATAACTCTTATGATGATGAGGATGATTCTTATGATGATGAGAATGACTCTTATGATGAAGAGGATGATCATTATGATGATGAGGATGATTCTTATGATGATGAGGATGCCTCTTATGATGATGAGGATGACCATTATGATGATGAGGATAATAATAAATGTAGATCACGTTGACAATGTGTATGAGATTATGCAACGGTTGGGTCTAATCCTGGATGGTGATTGGTTAGAACCGCAAGTTACCACCTAAATCTATGACGTTGAAATGCCTATTTACGCTGTTCCATCTGACTCCACAATCGACTGTTTCATCACCTCAGCCAGGCCATTTACACACTTGATCTACACTGTGTAAAGCATCTACACATTATCTATTATTTCTTTGACTAGCAGTGGAGATCTGTCTCTCCGACATTTGCAACATTGTTTCAATATTGAAATGTGATCTCCAGCTGTCCCATATTAATGAACATGTTAGGAGTCGGGACGAAACAAACAGGCTGTCAACTTTTTTCAGCTAGTCGAAATCATGGATCAGCATTATTTTTAAGGATAAATACAAAGAAATGGCAGTAGAAAAATACGAAACACAGCTAGTTTGCTGTCATTCCAGCTTCTGACTTTGGGCTCTCCACTAACTCATCTCCCCATTGTCATTGAGAGGACTTTAGCCAGTCTCCTTGTGTGTGAGTCCCCAGACCAGCCCAGACCAGATCAGACCAGACCAGCTCAGACCAGACCAGACCAGACCAGCGGCATGTTACTTCCAGTGTCTGGGCTTTAGATCACATTATAATGGAGGGGTTATGAGTAACAGGTCAGTCTGGTACAGGAACCCTGATTAATCACTGGTGGGATGGCTTCATTACAGGACAGAACACACATGTACACACATGTACACACACACACACACACACACACATGCACACACACACTCGGCTACCTTGACGCTGTGATTGAGGCCAACATGAGCAGAGTGGATTTCTGCAGGTGTGGGTTCCCAGTCTTTGTCATCTGTCACTGTGCGCTCTGTAGCCAACATGTCATCTATCATATCCAGATGGAGCTTTTCAACAGAACCAGCCTGATTAATCCTCTCTAGCTCTCCGGTCCTGCTACCTGACAACTAGGACAGACCCTCCCACTATCACCCCCCAAAAAAGGCAAGTTACCTAACATTTAATATTGGTAATTTTCATCATATAGCAGACAGACTTTTTCAGAGTAACTTATACAAGTCTAAGACAAGGGCTGTAAAATCCATATATTATTTACATTTACATTTAAGTCATTTAGCAGACGCTCTTATCCAGAGCGAGTTACAAATTGGTGCGTTCACTTTAAGACATCCAGTGGAACAGCCACTTTACAATAGTGCATCTAAATCTTTTAAGGGGGGGGGGGGGGTGAGAAGGATTACTTTATCCTATCCTAGGTATTCCTGAAAGAGGTGGGGTTTCAGGTGTCTCCGGAAGGTGGTGATTGACTCCGCTGTCCTATTATGATTAAATTATGATTATCATCAGTATTACTAAAGTTGAATACACACACAGTTAACATACAGTATGCCCAGTACATGGTTTCAGGGGATGTAGTTCACTTGAGTGATGCCAACAGATTCAGACCAGTGTTTCAACGAGCAGCAGCTGTCATATGTCATACATGTTCAGTGTAACTATATATTATACAGTACCAGACTTGACAACCTCCTATGTAAGGAGTTTATAGTATGTAAAGCAGGGGTGTCAAAGTCAAATGGACGGAGGGCCAAATAAAAAAATCAGCTACAAGACGAGGGCCGGACTGTTCGAATGTTCATTGAAAAATTTTTAAATGACGCATATAGTCTAGTGAACCTAATTGAACCTACTGAAAACCTAACAAATATATTACAATATGATCAGATAAATAAAGCAATATTTTCTTATGGCTCTGTCAGTAATCTTTAATTTTCAACAGACACAAAAGACAAATTTCCTTTATATAAATATCCCCATAACATGAACATTAAATGAAAGAAACCGGTATTCAAGGCACCATCAGTAGACTATATTTTCTATTTTAGCAAAAGTGGGCTAAATTTACTTCAAAGAAAAAACAATAATAGCAATTTTCTATCATCCACTCAACTGAAATATTTTTAAAATATAATTGGATTGAAATACAAAAAAATAAAGTGCAAAAATCTATTAATCAAAAACAACACTTTGTTTAAGGAGAAGTAACATGCAGTGAAAACAAATATTAAATTTTAACTTTTAAACTTGAACTGAGTAAAAACTCTAAATATGTGATTGCACAGTAATGTTCACTTGTTTGAGGTTGAGGGTGATACTTGGTGGTGTCCCATCTTTTCCACAAGTTCATCAATGTTCGGGGTAAGGCTCTGAGCTGAAGAAATCCTCAGAATTGAGTGGAGGTGTTCAGCAGTAAGTCGACTTCTGTGTGATGTTTTGTTCAGGTTCATCAAAGAAAACAGTTGTTCACACAGGTATGTGCTGCCAAACATAGACAACGTTTGAGCAGCCTGGATGCGCAGCTGGGGCATTGTGCCGGGAGGAAACGGGCGAACTCCGCAGCACCCACTGCCGCATATTTTGCCCTCAGTGCATCATTGCATTGGAGGTCAATCAACTCCATTTGGAGGTTTGGTGGTGAGCTTTCCACGTCAACAGCAAATGGGTTACCGAGCAGTTCCAACCTGCTTTTTGTGCTTCAAAGTCAGCAAATCGGCGTCGAAAGTCAGCGGCAAGCATACCTATTTTATCAGCCAACTGTGTGCTCGGGAACGCACTGGTAGAGAGCTTCTCTTTCATGGTCTGGCAGCTGGGAAAGTGGCTCAAATTTTCTTTCCGCATCTGCGTCTCCCACAGAGTCAGTTTGGTTTTAAATGCCTTCACTGTACTGTACATATCAGAGATGACACGATCCCGACCCTGCAGCTGCAAGTTTATTGCATTCAGATGACTCGTAATGTCACACAGAAAAGCCATTTCACACAGAAACATTTCGTCTCGGAGTTGTGTTGTGTCTTTCCCTTTGCTGTCCAAGAACAGACAAATCTCCTCACGAAGCTCGAAACATCTTTGAAGCACCTTTCCCTGGCTTAGCCATCGCACCTCTGTGTGATAAGGCAAATCACCATGCTCCGTTTCTAACTCCGTCAGAAATGCCTTGAACTGGCGGTGATTCAAACCTTTGGCTCTGATAAAGTTAACTGTGCGCGTGATGATGCTCATTACATGCTCCATTTTCAAGGCTTTACCGCACAACGCTTCCTGGTGTATGATACAATGATAAGCTGTCAGCTCACCTGTCGCGTTTTCCTCTTGCATCTTTTCCCGTATCTTCGCCACCAGTCCGCTCCTGTGTCCACACATCGCAGGTGCTCCGTCGGTTGTCAAACCCACGAGTTTTTCCCAAGGCAGCTCCATCTCATTTACACATCTTGACACCTCTTCATACAAATCATGCCCCGTAGTTGTGCCATGCATAGGACGTAAAGCCAAAAACTCCTCTGTCACGCTTAGGTTGGAGTCCACTCCGCGGATGAAAATTGACAACTGGGCAATGTCAGAAATGTCGGTGCTCTCATCCACAGCCAAGGAATATGCAATAAAATCTTTTCCTTTTTCACAAGCTGCTCTTTTAGATTGATGGACAACTGGTCTACTCTCTCGGCAATGGTGTTTCTGCTCAGACTCACATTTAAAAAGAGTTGCCTTTTTTCTGGGCAAACTTCGTCACAAACTTTAATCATGCAGTTTTTGATGAAATCCCCTCCGTAAATGGCCGGGCTGATTTAGCGATCTCTTCTGCCAAAATAAAACTGGCCTTGACAGCAGCCTGGCCTTGTGATTTGGCTTTTTTGAACAGAGCCTGTCGAGATTTGAGGCCTCGTTTTAATTCCTCTGCCTTTTGTAGCCTTTGTTCCATGTCCATATTCTTGTTTTTGTCCGCGTGTTTCGTTTCATAATGTCGTCTCAGATTATACTCTTTCAGTACCGCCACACTTTCTCCACACAGAAGACACACAGGTTTTCCAGCTACCTTCGTGAACATATACTCCGACTCCCACCTTGTTTGAAACCCCCGGTTCTCAGTATCCACCTTCCGTTTTGCCATTTTTGATGGGTATCTGAAAGTTAATTTTACTGTGATGCTGACGACTGCTGTGCCAATAAATATTGAAATGGAGCAGCCTACTGCTCGGTGCGTCACCTTTGCATTGTGGGAAATGTAGTATTGGTGCGTGTAAAAGATCTGCGGGCTGCCGGCTTGCTGCGGGCCGGTTCTAATAATAAATCAAGATCATCCCAGGGGCCGTAAAAAACCTTCTTGCGGGCCGGATGTGGCCCGCGGGCCTTGACTCTGACATATGTGATGTAAAGCATGGATTAATAAATCAATAGGCCACATTTACATCGTATTAAATGTAGTAATCACACTGCCACTGATTTCACAATGCCGAGGTGCACGCCGCGTTCTGTTTGATAACCTGGCTGGCTCTCCACCATCAAGGATAGGGCTTTTGTTTCCCTGACGTTCTGTTTGATACCCTGGCTGGCTCTCCACCATCAAGGATAGGGCTTTTGTTTCCCTGACGCTCTGCGGATTCAAATGACTGAATGAGAATAACCCTCCTGGGTTGAACAGATTCTCCCTGCATCAATCTATTTGTTGGTTGACCTCTCATTGTGCTATCCAACTTAAAGTCTCTACACAGTGTTCAAAAGAAGCTCGAGCCCTTTGTTTGGGTTTCAATTAAAACTCACACAGAAGACGATACACACATGTCCACCCCCTCTCTCTAATTCTGGGGAAGAAGTCCTTGTGTGGTAGTAAGACTTCATTTAAGAAGGTTGTTTATCCATCTGCAGTGGAGGAGAGTGGTGTCGATGGGTTCTTTACCACTAGGCTCTCTGTGTGTGTGTGTGTGTGTGTGTGTGTGTGCGTGCGTGCGTGCGTGCGTGCGTGTGTGCGTGCGTGCGTGCGTGCGTGCGTACTGCAGTTGTCCTGTGCCGGCCACCACACCATCACTCAGAATGGGTGAGTTTGCTCTTCACTGGGAGATGATGATGATGGTATTGTGAACTGGTTGGTCAGGCAGCCATGGGTGAGGTATAGGGCTGCGTCTTTTTTATCCACGCTAACCTTGGTGCAAAACCACGCCCACAAGAAAACTAGCAACTGATTGGTCAGAGTTCGGTTGTTCCCTGTGTTTTAAAGAATTAATGTTAGAGACGGAAACCCCACCAAAACAAAACAATGCCATCAATACCTTGCAAACCAATGATTGCAAATTGTTAAAAGTAGTCATTGTGTTGTATGGTGTGTTTCACTTTGAAATCATTGGTATTTGTTTGACCTACATTTTAAAGTGAAAAATGTGACTGTCATCATCACTCTGTTACCGTGGAATTGCCCTACTGCTCATCTTAGTCCACATCTTGTTATCACTTACTTGGCTAAATTATTAACCATAGTTTCCTCTTTTGACACAGCAATCTTAAAATGGACGGCTACCTTGAATTCAACATTAAGATGTTAAAACATTAAAACTAGTCTCTGACACGTCTTTCCTCTCTCTCCAGTTGTTCTCAGGAGACAGGTCAGTGTGTGTAGTGAGTCGGAGTTCTACTTCATCGCCCTGGACCACTACACCAATGAGGCAGAAGACCTCCTCACCCACTCTATCACTGCAACAGATTGTCCGGTGTGCTGAGAGGTCATTCATGACCAAAACCTCCTTCCACCTGAGCCGTTTCTTCCCCTGTGCCATGGCCCTCACCAACCATCCACCTGGTCCTCTCATCCATGAACTTTGCACTGTTCATCTACAGACTATCATCACAGAATTGCACATAGCATTTAGCTTGTTTGTTTACCTTTGAGAAACTAGGATAAAGTGCCTCGCTCAAGGGCACATTGACAGATTTTTCACACAGTTGGCTCAGGATTTGAACCAGCAACCTTTCAGTTACTGGCCCAACGGTCTTGTCCACTAGACTACCTGCAGCTTATAAGGTTCATAGTGTATGTACTGCATGTGGATCTGTGGAAATTCTGCACCTATATATATATATATATATATAGATACAGAATTTCCACAATTTCCACATATATATAGATGCAGAATTTCCACAATTTCCACATATATATAGATACAGAATTTCCACAATTTCCACATATATATAGATGCAGAATTATTTATTTTTTGTCTGTATATTCTGTTTATTGTGGCAGCTCAATTTCACAGTCAGATTCTTGCACAGTCAAATGTATTTGGCGAATAAAGAGTATTCTGACATGTTAACCTGAGATAAACGCTGGTTATTTTACAGTCTGTTATTTGGGACTGGTTATGTCCTGTATGAACTGTGGCAGGTAGCAGATTCTCCCATTTTGTGTCTTCATATAATTCAACATGTGTCCCCATGTGCTGTGTGTTTGTGTGCCTGTCCTTGGGCTTAATCCCCTAAATATTGGCTCCACCTGCAATTAGTGGACTCATTGTATGGTGTTTGCTAGAGCGGCTGTCTGCTTTTCATTTAGCTGGCTAACAAGAAATAAGCTAGGTAAGTTTAGCAAGTAGATTCCACTAAACTCAAGGTATAGTATTCCTATTAGAATTTATTTCCCAATTTAGTTATCCAGCTTCTGGGTTCCCCAAGTTGCTTGGCGCTCACTGCTCAACCCGGCTAGCGAGCTAAACAGGTGCAACGCAAACAGAACGCTCGTAATAACCAACACGGGACTGGACAATGGCAGGAATTTGTTAGTTCGTCCATCACTTCAGTGAAAGTGACCAATCTAAGGTTTCTAGACACGTAGCCGCCTGTAAGCCCGCCCCCCATTAGCCTGGAATCCAAACCCAAAGGCGCCATGATTTGAGAGACAGCCATTTGAGAAATTGAAAGCGAAAACTTGACAATGACAATTGACTATTGCTGGTGGATAATTTAATGCATGAAAATATATTTTTTACACATTTGAATCACGTTCTATATGTACTATTTAAAAATGTGTTGTTGTTGTTGATCTGTGACAATGATGTTCTGTTTACTCAAAGTCACACTTGCAAGCTCTCAGGTTTAATTTACACGCGGGAACCGTCCTGTGATCTCCTGACTGGCCTGTGCACTCACGGGAACCATCCTGTGCTCTCCTGACTGGCCTGTACACTCACGGGAACCGTCTTGTGCTCTCCTGACTGGCCTGTACACTCACGGGAACCGTCCTCTACTCTCCTGACTGGCCTGTACACTCACGGGAACCGTCCTCTACTCTCCTGACTGGCCTGTACACTCACGGGAACCGTCCTCTACTCTCCTGACTGGCCTGTACACTCACGGGAACCGTCCTCTACTCTCCTGACTGGCCTGTACACTCACGGGAACCGTCCTCTACTCTCCTGACTGGCCTGTACACTCACGGGAACTGTCCTCTACTCTCCTGACTGGCCTGTACACTCACGGGAACCGTCCTCTACTCTCCTGACTGGCCTGTACACTCACGGGAACCGTCCTCTACTCTCCTGACTGGCCTGTACACTCACGGGAACTGTCCTCTACTCTCCTGACTGGCCTGTACACTCACGGGAACCGTCCTCTACTCTCCTGACTGGCCTGTAGACACGCGGGAACCGTCTTGTGCTCTCCTGACTGGCCTGTACACTCACGGGAACTGTCCTCTACTCTCCTGACTGGCCTGTACACTCACGGGAACCGTCCTCTACTCTCCTGACTGGCCTGTACACTCACGGGAACCGTCCTCTACTCTCCTGACTGGCCTGTACACTCGCGGGAACCGTCCTCTACTCTCCTGACTGGCCTGTACACTCGCGGGAACCGTCCTCTACTCTCCTGACTGGCCTGTACACTCACGGGAACCGTCCTCTACTCTCCTGACTGGCCTGTACACTCACGGGAACCGTCCTCTACTCTCCTGACTGGCCTGTACACTCACGGAACCGTCCTCTACTCTCCTGACTGGCCTGTACACTCACGGGAACCGTCCGCTACTCTCCTGACTGGCCTGTACACTCACGGGAACCGTCCTCTACTCTCCTGACTGGCCTGTACACTCACGGGAACCGTCCTCTACTCTCCTGACTGGCCTGTACACTCACGGGAACCGTCACTGGCCTGTACACTCACAGGAACAGTCCTCTACTCTCCTGACTGGCCTGTACACTCACGGGAACCGTCCTCTGCTCTCCTGACTGGCCTGTACACTCACGGGAACCGTCCTCTACTCTCCTGACTGGCCTGTACACTCACGGGAACCGTCCTCTACTCTCCTGACTGGCCTGTACACTCACGGGAACCGTCCTCTACTCTCCTGACTGGCCTGTACACTCACGGGAACCATCCTCTACTCTCCTGACTGGCCTGTACACTCACGGGAACCGTCCTCTACTCTCCTGACTGGCCTGTACACTCACGGGAACCGTCCGCTACTCTCCTGACTGGCCTGTACACTCACGGGAACCGTCCTCTACTCTCCTGACTGGCCTGTACACTCACGGGAACCGTCCTCTACTCTCCTGACTGGCCTGTACACTCACGGGAACCGTCACTGGCCTGTACACTCACAGGAACAGTCCTCTACTCTCCTGACTGGCCTGTACACTCACGGGAACCGTCCTCTGCTCTCCTGACTGGCCTGTACACTCACGGGAACCGTCCTCTACTCTCCTGACTGGCCTGTACACTCACGGGAACCGTCCTCTACTCTCCTGACTGGCCTGTACACTCACGGGAACCGTCCTCTACTCTCCTGACTGGCCTGTACACTCACGGGAACCATCCTCTACTCTCCTGACTGGCCTGTACACTCACGGGAACCGTCACTGGCCTGTACACTCACGGGAACCGTCCTCTGCTCTCCTGACTGGCCTGTACACTCACGGGAACCGTCCTCTACTCTCCTGACTGGCCTGTACACTCACGGGAACCGTCCTCTACTCTCCTGACTGGCCTGTACACTCACGGGAACCGTCCTCTACTCTCCTGACTGGCCTGTACACTCACGGGAACCGTCCTCTACTCTCCTGACTGGCCTGTACACTCACGGGAACCGTCCTCTACTCTCCTGACTGGCCTGTACACTCACGGGAACCGTCCTCTACTCTCCTGACTGGCCTGTACAGTCACGGGAACCGTCCTCTACTCTCCTGACTGGCCTGTACACTCACGGGAACCGTCCTCTACTCTCCTGACTGGCCTGTACACTCACGGGAACCGTCCTCTACTCTCCTGACTGGCCTGTACACTCACGGGAACCGTCACTGGCCTGTACACTCACAGGAACAGTCCTCTACTCTCCTGACTGGCCTGTACACTCACGGGAACCGTCCTCTGCTCTCCTGACTGGCCTGTACACTCACGGGAACCGTCCTCTACTCTCCTGACTGGCCTGTACACTCACGGGAACCGTCCTCTACTCTCCTGACTGGCCTGTACACTCATGGGAACCGTCCTCTACTCTCCTGACTGGCCTGTACACTCACGGGAACCATCCTCTACTCTCCTGACTGGCCTGTACACTCACGGGAACCGTCACTGGCCTGTACACTCACGGGAACCGTCCTCTACTCTCCTGACTGGCCTGTACACTCACGGGAACCGTCCTCTACTCTCCTGACTGGCCTGTAGACACGCGGGACCCGTCTTGTGCTCTCCTGACTGGCCTGTACACTCACGGGAACCGTCCTCTGCTCGCGTGACCCTTTTCTTCTCTCTCAACAGTGTTTGCTCACGCAATGATGTTTCATGTTGCTCGCGCGCATCATCTAGTACTCATTGGACTGGTTCGGATTTGACACCATAGAAGACACCCTCACAACACAAGCACATCCTCAAAGCTACCAAGGCATAGGCCTACATATCTCAAAATTCTACAGTGAGTTATTCAATGTTCTGTATAGTAGACACTATAGAATACCACACATGCTTGAGTCGACTAGGAAATACATTATTTGGTACAGTCATATGAGTTCTAATGTATATAATTATCGATTCCCTTCTGCATTGTCATTGCTACTGCCTTTGGAACAATAGTATTGAAAAGCTTTATAGGAAATAGGAAATGCCAGTCCATGCTACGCCGTGGATGAGCAGCTCTTTAAGTCGCTGTGATAGACACAGTGCTTTAAGGAAGTAGGAAAATACCATCTGTTCCAAACCGCCACCATATGGTGGTCTTTATCCCTGGGAATAAAATAAAAACAAATACTGTGTCAGAATGTTTGATGATTGTCTTTCTTTCTCCACGGATGCTGTACAATCTGGGGGGGGGGACTATCTCGCCTTAAAGGTGATGTTAGTTTGTCTTTGTGAGGCTTTGTGTCTATCTGGTTCTGTGCTTTGACGAACTCTGACATCACAGGCGAACAGAGCTGTCAAGGTTAAGGGGAGTGACGTTCCCGCAGCACGGATGAAACAGCAACGTTTCTCAAGCCGTCGGCTGTCCTCCATCTTGTGAGGGAGGAAATTTAAAACACTGTCACTTTTGAAAGTCAGGAGCTTGTGATGTGTCATTGAGGAAAGTACGTATTTTCTATCCTCCATTCCCTTGTGGTTATGTCCCTCTCACTGACTGATGGGTTGGGACAGAAGGGCCTTCTTGTTGCTGGAATACATCTTCTGTCTTGTTGGTGTTTCTGGCACTTCTCCATGTGGACAGCTCTGACATATTGAGGTTTTCATTAGCTGTAAGCAGGTGTGGTTTGGGGGTGTGTATGGGTTTTGTGTGTGTGTGTGCATGCATCTGTGCATGGACGTGGATGCATGCGCACATGTGTAAGTGTGTGTGGTTGTCTATATGCATGTATGTGTGATGTCTGGTGGTTTGTTCCAAATGCGAATAAATCAGTGATGCCTGGGATAAGGCTGTGGCCCCTCCTCACACGGCACAGACAGGCTGAAAGGCTCATTAATCAAATGCCGAGTCACAGATGTGATGACTTCCACACAAACCGCCAGCAGACTGCGAAAGTCACATTCAACAGAGTCAACTGTCAGGCAGGGCAGGCAGTCCGAGCCGCACTTCCCCTCTCCGGGTCTCTATTCCCCTCTCTCTCTCTCTCTCTCTCTCTCTCTCTCTCTCTCTCTCTCTCTCGCTCTCTCTCTCTCTCTCTCTCTCTCCATCTATCTTCACTCCCCATTCTTATCTCCCGTCTGTTGCCACAGCTCCATCTGAAATTTTTGTCTATCTGGAAATGTGCTATAGGGTCCCTGTAAATCTATGGGTCCCGAGAATGAAAACGGCTGATGTGTTGTGAAGTCCCTGCAGTAGAATGCAGTGGTCAATGTCGGTTGCTGTGAAGTGACAGGGGGCCTATATGCTGTGTGCTCCTCTAAGGTCTCCCTATACACCCATAGCTCCACCAACAGTGCTAGAGAAAACCCCTCTCCAGGCTAAAACAGCCCATTTTTCCACTCTGATCACTCTCTGAGACAAATAGCCATTCTGCTGTTTACCACTACCCCTCCTACCATCAGATGACGTCACGGTGAACGTCAGACTCGACTCATCACTACGTAGCCTGAAATCCCATCGATCTGCTCACAGACAGGAGAGTACAGTAAGTAACAAAGCCCACCATGCCTGATTAAAAATGCAGGTCCCTGGATGTGACAAATCTAATGACAGGCCGGGTGGTGAGTGGCGACTGTTGTGCATGGAAGGAGGCGTGTTTGCCGTGGTTCTGCATTGGAGAGGAGCACCCCAGGTGCCATCCTCATTACCCCCTCCACCCTTCGCCCACGAAGCGCCAAGTATTCCGCCATTTGCATGGTGTCCAGGAAGAGAACATTTTTCGAGGGATTTGTGTCTGTCACCATTCAACTGTGACTTAGTGATGGAGATGGAGGCTCACTCACACTATCTCTCTGTTACTGGGCGGAGAGGAGGCTCAAAGATACATCATTGACTGAATTTCAGTCTTTCAGTCTAGTTTAATATTGCGGGGATGCAATTTTCAGATGACTGTGTGGTTGTAGGTCGCTCTGGATAAGAGCGTCTGCTAAATGACTTAAATGTAAAATGTTGTAGTTTCCGATTATTCATATTGTAGTTTCAGATGACAGTGTGGTTGTAGTTTCTGATGACTGTGTGGTTGTAGTTTCTGATTATTCATATTGTAGTTACAGATGACTGTGTGGTTGTAGCTTCAGATGACTGTGTGGTTGTAGTTTCAGATGACTGTGTGGTTGTAGTTTCAGATGACTGTGTCGTTGTAGTTACAGATGACTGTGTGGTTGTAGTTTCAGATGACTGTGTGGTTGTAGTTTCAGATGACTGTGTGGTTGTAGATGACTGTGTGGTTGTAGTTTCAGATGACTGTGTGGTTGTAGTTACAGATGACTGTGTGGTTGTAGTTTCAGATGACTGTGTGGTTGTAGTTTCAGATGACTGTGTGGTTGTAGTTTCAGATGACTGTGTGGTTTTAGTTTCAGATCATTGTGTGGTTTTAGTTTCAGATCATTGTGTGGTTTTAGTTTCAGTTGACTGTGTGGTTGTAGTTACAGATGACTGTGTGGTTGTAGTTTCAGATGACTGTGTGGTTGTAGTTACAGATGACTGTGTGGTTGTAGTTTCAGTTGACTGTGTGGTTGTAGTTTCAGATGACTGTGTGGTTGTAGTTTCAGATCATTGTGTGGTTGTAGTTTCAGATCATTGTGTGGTTGTAGTTTCAGATGACTGTGTGGTTGTAGTTTCAGATGACTGTGTGGTTGTAGTTTCAGATGACTGTGTGGTTGTAGTTTCAGATGACTGTGTGGTTGTAGTTTCAGATGACTGTGTGGTTGTAGTTTCAGATGACTGTGTGATTGTAGTTTCAGATGACTGTGTGGTTGTAGTTTCAGATGACTGTGGGGTTGTAGTTTCAGATGACTGTCTGGTTGTAGTTACAGATGACTGTGTGGTTGTAGTTTCAGATGACTGTGTGGTTGTAGTTTCAGTTGACTGTGTGATTGTAGTTTCAGATGTCTGTGTGGTTGTAGTTTCAGATGACTCACGGTTCTAGTTTCACATGACTGTGTGGTTGTAGTTTCAGATGACTGTGTGGTTGTAGTTTCAGATGACTGTGTGGTTGTAGTTACAGATGACTCACGGTTCTAGTTTCACATGACTGTGTGGTTGTAGTTACAGATGACTGTGTGCTTCTACACCTGCATTGCTTGCTGTTTGGGGTTTTAGGCTGGGTTTCTGTACAGCACTTTGAGATATCAGCTGATGTACGAAGGGCTATATAAATAGATTTGATTTGATCTGATTTGGTTGTAGTTACAGATGACTCACGGTTCTAGTTTCAGATGACTGTGTGGTATTAGTGCTGAACAGACTCTCTCAAACAAGCCAGCTGTCACCCTCAAACTTGTCAACGCCCCCCTTCTGATTGGTAGGCCTCCTGTTTCTCCATAATTCCTCTTGATTTAGCCAATAAATTACACTTCGAAACCTGCTAAAGCATTTACAGATATTAGGAGCAGAACACGCCACAATTAAGCCCATTTCAGGTAATTCCAGGGCTAATTTAACAGCAAACAACTGCCACATTTCTTTGTTCAACATGTTGCCTCTGTTTCCCTGTTTCTCCATCATACTTCAAAATGGGAAATTAAATTCCTTTCTTTTTTGAAAGACTTACATTAGGCTAACTAAACACCTCGTGTAAAACTAATAACAGATCCTGATATATGACATTATACCAAATTCTTTACACTTTTCCTCCCACTCAATGTCCACTCATTCACATGGTATCTTTCCCGCTTGTGTTAGTGTGATATCAGTGCTGTCAGTATGATGGGGCGGTTCAATGCCTGCTACAGTAGTGTCTCCAGAGAACTCCAGTGTAAAGCAGACCTGTCAGGCTCATATCTCAGTGGTCATCTGATCTTGTCCTGGAGGTGGGAGTGCAGGTGAATGTGGAGGTGTTTCTGCCTGATGAGGGGGACAGAGTCCCACAGACCTCCACCCCAGCCTCCTGGGCAGATGGTCAGCTGGCCTTGTCACTGCCAGGACACATGGAGCGGTCATTGAGATTCGGTGACAGTTATCTGTAATATTCTTTAGCAAGGAGATGTGTGTGTGTGTGTGTGTGTGTGTGTGTGTGTGTGTGTGCGTGCACACAGGGTTTTAGTGTTAGTTGTGTATTAAAGGTTGTTGGACCATTATTGAGAAGGAGAGGCTGTCACAACATCTTCCCTTCACATGCCCTTGGAAGAGAAGTTCACAAAGCCAATGTAATTATCCACTCATCTCTCACTGCAGGCTGTGTGATTAGAGGCTGTGTGTGTGTATGCCAAAGTGTGTGTGTGCGTGCGTGTGTCTTTGTGTGTGTGTAGTATTGTCTCCCCTAGTATTCTACAGGTGTGATGAGACGAAAAACATAGATATTTAGGATGGAACTGTAAAGTTAGATTGCTCACATGGTTCAGACTTGGTGGACTAGAGGACATATCCACTGACCTGACCACTCCTGCTCACTGACCCTGTAGAGGGCACGTAATGGCTGACATTTGGTTGTTAGGGCTCTCTAACTGCCAATGGCGACCGTCTCTGACTCCTGTTCTAATGTATGACGTTCAGGACATTTGTGGATTCATCTCTTCTCTCCTTCCACCCCTCTCTCTCCCTCCTCTCTATTCCCTCAGTCTCTTTCTCTCAAATTGCTTTCCGCCATGTACTCCTCCTTTCTCACACTTGTCTTGACAGTCACTCCACATGGACAGAGCCTAACTCCCCACAACTCTACACACACACACACACACACACACACACACACACACACACACACACACACACACACACACACACACCACCATCTCACTCCACTCCCCTCTCGTCCTTCCATCGGCTCCCTTCCCATTCACCTTGTCTTGTTGGCACACCTCTTACTGTCTTCACCCTGTCACTCTGCACACTACCACCCGCAATATTGTGTGCAGTAAGCTGCCCAACCACAGCCTCGAAACAGAGTATTATGAACTCTTGCGCAATCAGAGGTCTTGCTGTTCCAACTGCCTCTTTTTATCTAATCCTCTAATCGAGTCATTCACCATGAAACAGGGTAGTCCATTATTCACCATGAAACAGGGTAGTCCATTATTCACCATGAAACAGGGTAGTCCATTATTCACCATGAAACAGGGTAGTCCATTATTCACCATGAAACAGGGTAGTCCATTATTCACCATGAAACAGGGTAGTCCATTATTCACCATGAAACAGGGTAGTCCATTATTCACCATGAAACAGGGTAGTCCATTATTCACCATGAAACAGGGTAGTCCATTATTCACCATGAAACAGGGTAGTCCATTATTCATCCTGAAACAGGGTAGTCCATTATTCATCCTGAAACAGAGTAGTCCATTATTCACAATGAAACAGGGTAGTCTATTATTCACCATGAAACAGGGCAGTCCAGTATTCACCATGGAACAGGGCAGTCCCGTATTCACCATGGAAAAGGGCAGTCCAGTATTCACCATGGAACAGGGCAGTTCCATATTCTAGCTTTGTATTCTTCTCTCTGTCTGTTTGTGAACTCTGCTGGGTCAAGAAGCCAGTCTGGGCTTGGCCCTCCTTTGATTGAATAGGGCCTTAGTCTTCCAAACATTTTAATTTTGTTACTATCGACCAAGGTTAGTTATTGTATGCTGAAGTCTTGGTTTTGGTTCAGCATTGGTTCAAATATAATAATTTGTCTATATGGAAGATGCTTAAGTTCTGAGATCTCGGCTACACTATTCAACTTTGTACTCCTTTTTAAGATGCAGAGGATTGCCTGTGATAGACAGACAGACAGACAGACAGACAGACAGACATTGTTTAGGCAGATTTTACAGTCATTGTTTAGGCTTTTTCCTGCCTTCAGTAGTTTGATCTCCTGTCCGAAACTCTGTTGTTGTGTTACCTTAATCCAGTACTTTTCTGCATCGAACAGTTCGTCAGCAGTCAGTTCACCTTGCATCTTTATGGTTGTACGAGCATTGGCTATGAATCTCTTTATCCAGGCGGTGACTCTGAACACTCTTTTCAGTTTGCTGTACCTTTCAAGCTCCAACACAGGTTCAGTGCTGTCTGTGCTGTTTGCTGTGAGTTGTAGTAACCTGGCAACTGGACTTGAGTTCTATATTCACCTCATCCGGAACCTTGTTATCATCAGTCTCTTCGGACTGATTGGGTGATGTCAGAATTCTGGGACCATTCCACCATAGCTCGCTCTGTGTCAAGTTTCAAACAGTTTGTCCTCTGGTAGGGAGGTCAGCTGGATTAGTTTTCCCTTCAATATGTGATCATGACTCTGGATTGGTCAAGGACTGGATCTCCGTCACTCTGTTCGCAACAAACTGTTTCCATTTCTGAGCTGAGCTGCAAATCCAATGCAGGACGATCATCGAGTCTGTCCACATTTTGATCTGTTTTTCTTCCATTTTCAGTGTGGTCATCAAGTTGTTTGCTAGTCTCGCTCCAATCACAGCTCCCATGAGCTCCAGGCGTGGCAGCGTCATTTTCTTAAGTGGGGCTACCCTGGACTTGGATGCGACTAGACCTGTTGTTTCACTATCTTGTGACTCACCTTGCAAGTAAGCTACTGCACTGTAAGCCCTTTCACTTGCATCACAGAACACGTGTAGTTTCAGGGTGTGGTTATTCAGTGGCCGCATGTCTGTTCTGTACCACCTTGGTATGGTGAGCTGGTGTAACTGTCAGATCAGGTGGTAATTCTTCGTCCCAGCTGAGTCCCCTCTCCCACATTTCCTGGAACATGCACTTGATCCTGATGGTGAAGGGAGTTAAGAAACCAAGAGGGTTGAAGATACGTGCAGACGACTGCAGAACACTTCTCTTTGTGTTTTCCTTTTGCTTTAGAATGCTCAGTAGCGGCCTGAGGTCAAACACAAAGTCATCCGTTTCCGGCCTCCATACTAAACCTAAAACCTTCAGCACTAATCCTTGTGTTTGTAACATCAACGGGTGGTCAGTTGTCGTACTCTCCTCCCATTTTGTTTTCAATTCAGGAGAATTGGTCATCCATTTGCAGAGGTTCATGCCTGCAATCGACAGCATTCGCTTTGCAGTTGTTGTCACAAGGTAAGCCTCTTCAACATTGCGTGAACTTGCAATGAAGTCATCTACGTAGAGTGACTCTCTCAGTATCTCTACAACTTCTGGTTGTTCTGTTTCATATTGTTTCAGGTGCTTTCTGATTGTAGCTGCCAGCAAAAATGGACTTGGGGAAGCTCCAAATACCACTCTTTTCATCCTCAGCACACGCAGCTCCTCTTCATTTTCTCCCCTTGGTGGTCCAGTGAGCCATAGAAATCTCACGGCGTCTCTGTCTCTCTCTGCCAGGGATATCTGCAGGAAAGCTTTCTTGATGTCTGCCATGACTGTGATCTCATGTAGTCTGAACTTTATCAGAACGCTGAGCAGATCCGGATTCATGTTCGGTCCTGTGAGTAGACAGTCATTGAGAGATGGACAGCTATCTTCATGGGACGAGGCATCAAACACCACTCTCAGTTTTGTTGTCACCTTATCTTCTCGGAGTACTGCATGGTGAGGTAAGTAGTATTTTACGTTGTCTGCACTTGATGCGTTGTCCTTGGGCACGTCCTCTGCCATATCTTGTTGTAAGTAGTCTTCTACTACTTCATTGTATCTGCTGTACAACGTCACATCCTACTTCAGTCTTTTCTTCAGACCTTCAAACCATTTCTTGGCGATTCTATAGTTGTCTTGGAGTTCTGGCATTTCTCGTTTCCATGGTAACTCCACATGGTATCGCCCATCTTTGAAGGTGGTTGTTTCCTCAAACCTTTGTAGAGCCTCGTTTTTCTCTGAGTTCTGTGTTTTCTCGCTTAGAATACCCAGAGACTCAAGCTCCCAGAATGCATGCAGTTGCTTGGAGACCAGTATGTCTTCATCAAGTGGGATGAACATGCAGGTTGCCTTGGCGACACTTGACATGGACACGGGTCCCTGCACCGACCATCCAAAGGTGTTCTCTAAAGCAACTAGCGTCTCCGTCAGTCGCTCCACTCTGCCTGATACTATCTGCCAGTAGTAGTCTGCTCCTTTCAGGACAGAGAGTTCAGGATCATTGTCATCTCCTGGAAAGTCTGCGAGCTGCAGTCCCCTTTTACTGAGCTCATGCTGAATCCGTTCACCAGAAACCTTCATCACAGCTGTGCACACTTGTGGGGTTTCAATTGCCTCTATCTCTATTCTCTGCTGTTTGTCCCAGACATTCTCCAAGATAAACTTAAACATTAACTCTGTAACACATTAAAGTTACAACACAGACAGACAGACAGATAGACAGATAGACAGACAGACAGACAGATAGGCAGACAGAGAGACAGACAGACAGAGATACAGACAGACAGAGATAGACAGACAGACAGACAGACAGACAGACAGACAGACAGACAGACAGACAGACAGACAGACAGAAAAAAACACACAAAAGCAGTTGGATCAGATGCTGAATTGATTCCTTTCCTTCTCTTTCTTACTAACAAAGCACAACCTCTGTTTTATTGTGCTTTGTTATGACTGTTGAGCACATTCTGTTTGATTGAATCTGGCCCTTGGAGAAATGTAGTGATCCTGATAGCATCTTTTGCATACAGTTGAAGTCGGATGTTTACATACACCTTAGCCAAATATATTCCAACTCAGTTTTCACAATTCCTGACATTTAATCCAAGTAAAAAATCCCTGTTTTAGGTCAGTTAGGATCACCACTTTATTTTAAGAATGTGAAATGTCAGAATGATGGTAGAGAATGATTTATTTCAGCTTTTATTTCTTTCATCACATTCCCAGTGGGTCAGAAGTTTACAAACACTCAATTAGTATTTGGTAGCATTGCCTTTACATTTTTTAACTAGGGTCAAACGTTTCGGGTAGCTTCCACAAGCTTCCCTCAATAAATTGGGTGAATTTTGGCCCATTCCTCCTGACAGAGCTGGTGTAACTGAGTCAGGTTTGTAGGCGTCTTTGCTCACACACGCTTTTTCAGTTCTGCCCACAAATGTTCTATAGGGATGAGGTCAGAGCTTGTGATGACCACTCCAAAACCTTGACTTTGTTGTCCTTAAGCCATTTTGCCACAACTTTGGAAGTTTGTTTGGGGTCATTGTCCATTTGGAAGACCCATTTGCGACAAGCTTTAACTTCCTGACTGATGTCTTGAGATGTTGCTTCAATATATCCACATCATTTTCCTCCCTCATGATGCCATCTATTTTGTGAAGTTCACCAGTTCCCCCTGCAGCAAAGCACCCCCACAACATGATGCTGCCACCCCTGTCCTTCACGGTTGGGATGGTGTTCTTCGGCTCGCAAGCCTCGCCCTTTTTCCTCCAAACATATCGATGGTCATTATGGCCAAACAGTTCAATTTTTGTTTCATCAGACCAGAGGACATTTCTTCAAAAAGTACGATCTTTGTCCCCATGTGCAGTTGCAAAACATAGTCTGGCTTTTTTATGGCGGTTTTGTAGCAGTGGCTTCTTCCTTGCTGAGCGGCCTTTCAGGTTATGTCGATATAGAACTTGTTTTACTGTGGATATAGATACTTTTGTACCTGTTTCCTCCAGCATCTTCACATGGTCCTTTGCTGTTGTTCTGGGATTGATTTGCACTTATCGCACCAAAGTACGTTCATCTCTAGGAGACAGAACGCGTCTCCTTGCTGAGCGGTATGACAGCTGCGTGGTCCCATGGTGTTTATACTTGCATACTATTGTTTGTACAGATGAACGTGGTACCTTCAGGCATTTGGAAATTGCTCCCAAGGATGAACCAGACTTGTGAAGGTCTACAATTTTTGTCTTGGCTGATTTCTTTTGATTTTCCCATGATGTCAAGCAAAGAGGCACTGAGTTTGAAGGTAGGCCTTGAAATACATCCACAGGTACACCTCCAATTGACTCAAATTATGTCAATTAGCCTATCAGAAGCTTCTAAAGCCATGACATCATTTTCTGGAACTTTCTAAGCTGTTTAAAGGCACAGTCAACTTAATGTAAACTTCTGACCCACTGGAATTGTGATACTGTGAATTATAAGTGAAATAATCTGTCTGTAAACAAAAATTACTTGTGTCATGCACAAAGTAGATGTCCTAACCGACTTGCCAAAACTATAGTTGTTTTACAGTTTTTTCCAACTGCTTACACAAGTTTTCAAAACTGTCTCCTTTTTTTCAAAACTCTACACACAATTCCCAAAACTGTACACACAAAATGCAAAATGCCTCACATCTCCTTCAAAATGTAACACTGCATTCAAAATGCCATAAACACATGTCAGAATGAAGCATTTGCATCAAATGGCAAACACTGCTTTCATAATACTACATTTTTGGATATACCATGTAAACACTGTTGTTCTAAATCTAAAGCTCTTTGGTCTTTCATAGGCTTATATCTACATTTCAATACAATGTTCAACAGTGAAAGTAATCTGCTGAGAGGGGAAACAAGTACACTGTAAACACCAATGCAATGTAGAAACAGAAAATATTTATTAGGCCAAACATTACTGTTGTATACAGTAGCATACAACAAAACCATAAACATATGTAAACCAAAAGTATATTCTTTAGAATACAGTAAAGAACACAATTGTGTGTGTGTGGCATCCCAAGGGGGCAGTACAGGAATTGGTAGGGGGGGGACAGTCACCAGTGCTAAGCTACGCTTCATCTCTTCTCTGGCCTGAGTGTGGCCACGATACTTCGTCCACATCACAAGATAGGTTTTCTCTTGCCAAACATCGAGGGAAGAATCTCCTAGCATGGCGTATCCAACCTTGGACAGAGGCAACCTCTATGTCCCCACATAGACCATATTTATAATTGCAGTCTCTTGTACATCTGTAAACAAGCGTCCTCGTCCTCCATGATGTCTTTGCCTTTCCACTCTGTACAGAATCCAAACACAGTATGTGTTCAGCATAGGAACTGTAAACAATGTACAACAAAATGTAGTACAGCATGATAACCAACCTTATTCATTCAGTGCAGTGCAGTAAATGGATGGCTTAGAGTTACAAATGTTTATGCAATACTATGAAGTCATACGTATTTTACAGTACATTACTGTAATGCTAAAATAATCATTAGATAGTTGCATACCTGTTCTCATTTCTGAAAGTTCGAATTATGGACGCCACTGTAAATCGACTCAAATTGGTCAAACCGTGGTTGATCACATGATCAACAAATTTTGCCCTAATCTCATTAGAGATGCCTCTCCTTCCTTCCTTCCTTCCTTCTCTTCTTTGCCCTCGTCCTCTTCCTCTCCCTCCTACTCCTCTTGCTCTCTGTCCATTGTTGGCATCCATTGTTCAAAACAGGTAATCTAACCTTTGACCTATTTATAGGCCTATACTACAGTAAAGCAGTGATTGGTTAGTGAACAGTTAAGCTATTAGTGTTTGCACATGTGAGGAGTGTGTGTGTGTGACCTGGTGAATAAGTGTAGCATTTTGATTGGTTGTGTTTGGAAAAGGAAAGCAAGTCACTTCCTGTTCGATTTTTGTGTTTTAGGTAGATAATTATGTGTAGTATTTTGAAAAAAGTGTTTTATGCAATTGACAACTGAGTCAAAGGCTGAGATAGCTTATGGTTTTTCACATTTGGTGTGTAGTTTTGCACGTTGAGTGAGAGGTTTCAAAAATCGTGTGACATGAAAAGATTTTGTGTGTAAGCAGTTGGAAAAAACTGTAACAAGAAATTTGTGGAGTGGTTGAAAAATGAGTTTAAATTACTCCAACCTAAGTGTATGTAAACTTCTGACTTCAAATGTATATAGTTTTATGCTATTATGCTAAAATGCCTCTTTCCTTTGGCTTTTGACTGAATGTAATTTATGATTGCATTACACATTTTATTACTACATAGCACCGTCTTCCTTCCCTCTTGCTCTTTCTCTCTCTTCCCTTCTCCACCAATTCACTTCTCAATCTCTTTCTCTCTTCCCTTCTCCACCAATTCACTTCTCAATCTCTTTCTCTCCACCGATTCACTTCTCAATCTCTTTCTCTCTTCCCTTCTCCACCAATTCACTTCTCAATCTCTTTCTCTCTTCCCCTCTCCACCGATTCACTTCTCAATCTCTTTCTCTCTCTTCCCTTCTCCACCAATTCACTTCTCAATCCCTTTCTCTCTTCCCTTCTCCACCAATTCACTTCTCAATCTCTTTCTCTCTTCCCCTCTCCACCGATTCACTTCTCAATCTCTTTCTCTCTCTTCCCTTCTCCACCAATTCCCTTCTCAATCTCTTTCTCTCTTCCCTTCTCCACCAATTCACTTCTCAATCTCTTTCTCTCTTCCCCTCTCCACCGATTCCCTTCTCAATCTCTTTCTCTCTCTTCCCTTCTCCACCGATTCACTTCTCAATCTCTTTCTCTCTTCTCCACCGATTCCCTTCTCAATCTCTTTCTCTCTCTTCCCTTCTCCACCGATTCACTTCTCAATCTCTTTATCTCTCTTCCCTTCTCCACCGATTCCCTTCTCAACCCCTTCACTTCTCAATCTCTCTCGCTCACCTGTCTGTGTTCTTTTGAAACATTTTAAATGTGTGAGTGTGTGTGTCTACGTGACTGCGTATGTGCACAGGCAAGGATGTGTGTGTGTGTGTGTGTGTGTGTGTGTGTGTGTGTGTGTGTGTGTGTGTGTTTCCAGCCAGCCCTGGCCCCGTGGACACCGGGCCAGACCTTGGCTCCTGTGGTAGATGAGTGGTTCTGGCGTGCGAAGGAGGTGTGGAGCACTGCGCACGTGAGACTCCAGACCCCTGTATTCCACCCTGAGGACTGTGTCTGGCTCTCTACCAGGAACCTCCCACTCCGCCTGCCCTGCCAGAAACTGAGTCCCTGTTTTGTGGAGCCCTTCAAGGTTTTTTTATTTATTTTTTATTTCACCTTTATTTAACCAGGTAGGCTAGTTGAGAACAAGTTCTCATTTGCAACTGCGACCAACTTCTCCGGAGGGTCAACGAGGTGACGTACAGGTTACAACTACCCAGTTACTATCGTATGTCTCCCTTCTCAAGCCGGTGGGTCCTGGTCCCCTTGCTAATACTGCCCACCCTTGTCCCCCACGACACACACCTCCACCCCCCTGGAGGGGGGTCCGACATACGCTGTCAGATCCCTACTGGACTCCCAACATTGTGGGGGTCAGCTCCAGTATCTGGTGGACTGGGAGGGGTATGGCCCAGAGGAGTGGTGGAGGACATTCTGGACCCCGACATTATCCGTGATTTCCACCTTTGCCACCCGGATCGACCCGTTCCTCGTCGTCGTCCCTCTGCTCGTCGTCGTCCTGCGTCTGGAGCCACGAGTCAGAAGGGGGGTACTGTCACATCTTCTCCTGCTCCTCTACAGAATGTCGCCAGAATGCGAACCACCGTTCCTGCGATTCACCTCCTGTCTCCTCCACCCCAGCCGACTGCCACCCTAACACCTGAAGGGAAGTTGGTGTGTTTGAGGATGTGAGGGTTGGCTTGCTTCTCATGCTCATGTTCTCCTCCTTTCTCTTCCTCCCTTTTCTCCCCCTATCCTTTCTTGAAAATCCTACCACCCGCTGGCATACTTTCTTGTTTGGGAGGGCAGCCTGCCTGTAGTTTTCTCTAGGCCCTGCTAACTGTGTGGGGATTCTATGGAGTCTGTCTCCACTGCAGTTATGGAGCCCTCTCCTTGTGAACCATGAGAGGGCAAGGGCACAAACGAGTGAACTTGGTACGGGCAAGCATCTACAGGTTTCTTGAAGTGAGATGGGCATCTTTAAAATAGACAGCTTTTTTGGAATTGACGTTCTGAATGCTTGGATGGGCCATGGAGATGTCTTGTGATGACTACGTACTCAAAGGGATCTTTGGAGAAGACACTCAAGGTGGTGTAGAAGTTGTGGTCTTGTATTTATAGCAGGTTTTAAAGCTAGTTGGGGTATCCCAGGCCTGCTGTTGCCTACTGGAGCTGCTGTCATATCATCAGTCTGGGAGTGAATGTGTCATGTCTGTCTGTAGCGGAGGAGAGGAGCCATAGCCGGTCCTGATGTATTTCTGTACAGCTCAGCTGGGAGATATTGTTGTTTCTGTGTTACTCACCACAACATCTCTGTCATGACAGTGCTGATAATAATCCCTGTCCCTAGTTCTATTTCTCTCACTCTGACATACCATGACTTCCTCTCAATCTATCAAAACTCTGTATCTCTCCCTCTCTCTCTCTCTCTCTCTCTCTCTCTCTCTCTCTCTCTCTCTCTCTCTCTCTCTCTCTCTCTCTCTCTCCCTCTCTCTCTCTCTCTCGAAGTCCACTATCCCTCTCTCTCTCTCGAAGTCCCCTATCTCTCTCTCTCTCGAAGTCCCCTATCTCTCTCTCTCGAAGTCCCCTATCTCTCTCTCTCTCGAAGTCCCCTATCTCTCTCTCTTGAAGTCCCCTATCTCTCTCTCTCGAAGTCCCCTATCTCTCTCTCTCGAAGTCCCCTATCTCTCTCTCTCTCGAAGTCCCCTATCTCTCTCTCTCGAAGTCCCATATCTCTCTCTCTCTCACTCAAAGTCCCCTATCTCTCTCTCTCGAAGTCCCCTATCTCTCTCTCTCTCGAAGTCCCCTATCTCTCTCTCTTGAAGTCCCCTATCTCTCTCTCTCGAAGTCCCCTATCTCTCTCTCTCGAAGTCCCCTATCTCTCTCTCTCTCGAAGTCCCCTATCTCTCTCTCTCTCGAAGTCCCATATCTCTCTCTCTCTCACTCAAAGTCCCCTATCTCTCTCTCTCGAAGTCCCCTATCTCTCTCTCTCGAAGTCCCCTATCTCTCTCTCTCTCTCGAAGTCCCCTATCTCTCTCTCTCTCTCGAAGTCCCCTATCTCTCTCTCTCGAAGTCCCCTATCTCTCTCTCTTGAAGTCCCCTATCTCTCTCTCTCGAAGTCCCCTATCTCTCTCTCTCTCTCGAAGTCCCCTATCTCTCTCTCTCAAAGTCCCCTATCTCTCTCTCTCGAAGTCCCCTATCTCTCTCTCTCGAAGTCCCCTATCCCTCTCTCTAAGTCCCATATCTCTCTCTCTCAAAGTCCCCTATCTCTCTCTCTCTTTTCCTGTCTTTTTCCCCATCTCTTTATCTCTCTTCTTGTTCTCTCTCTTTCTCTCCCCACTTCATCTCCGTTCTTTCTTTCAATATAATGGAGCACTTTGAGAGCACATAGTAAGGAGACTTACTGTTGGGGAAGCTCTGTGTGTGTGCGTGTGTGTGCCTGCGTGCAACATAGCATTTACAAAGGGCTCTACCCTGAGAAGGAGATACATCACTGCAGTGTAGAAGAGGAGAGAGAGGCAGAGGAGAGTTTGCAGCCAGCTAGCTAAAGAGAACAAATCTGGGATACCTATTTATTTATTTTAGGGGCAAATATGTGCATCAGAGAACAGTGCCAGATCAAATGCCTTATCCACAAATGAAGCTGTTAAAGTGTGTCGACAGCTGAGTCCTGAGGCAAAGTTCTCTCTCTCTCTCTCCCTCTCTCTCTCTCTCTCTCTCTCTCTCCCTCTCTCTCTCTCCCTCTCTCTCTCTCTCTCTCTCTCTCTCTCTCTCTCTCTCTCTCTCTCTCTCTCTCTCTCTCTCTCTCCTCTCTCTCTCTCTCTCTCCCTCTCTCTCTCTCCCTCCCTCTCTCTCTCTCTCTCTCCCCTCTCTCTCTCTCCCTCCCTCTCTCTCTCTCTCTCTCTCTCTCTCTCTCTCTCCCTCTCTCTCTCTCTCTCTCTCTCTCTCTCTCTCTCTCTCCCCCTCTCTCTCTCTCTCTCTCTCCCTCTCTCCCCCTCTCTCTCTCTCTCTCTCCCTCTCTCTCTCCCCAAGTTATTGTGATCGCCAATAAAACCTCACAGCTCAGAAAAGAGAATCACCATCTGAACAGCAAAAAAAACAAACAAAAAAACAAGCCAGAAGCCTGTGTACCGGTGTCCGTGATGAGATGAGTTCTGAATGTAACTGGGAGAGGATTACACAACAATAACTGAAGTCACTGGGATCGTCGTCTAGCTTCCTCTGCCTTAGTACATCACTAATTAGCACTTTCAACACCAATGTATGATCTCATTATTGCTATTTCCCTTATGTAACACACACGCAAGTACTTGGGCACACACACACACACACACACACATTGCACCGTTATTGCATGAAGAACACCAAGTTATGAATCACTGTGTTGTTTACTGTTAATAGAATTAGTATTGCAAATGTTTGTGGAATTTTGATATGATTACATGATTCTGTGAATGTTGTAGATTTTGTCTCCATGTCCTACTTCATGGTTTAGGCAATTCTCCTATGTTAGCCTCCATGCATAAGCAATTATTTGAGCAATTCGATAATTATGTGATCCTTACCATCAATCATTTTCTAACACCGTTAATAGGTAGAAAGCGTAATGTGGAACTGTTATATTTATTATGTGTATAGTCTTTCCCCTCTCTGTAGCCTTTAAGAGCACATTCACAATGTGAAAACATAACACTTCAAAATAGATAAATATATTTTTCTCATAATTGTGCAGTATTTTTGTATAATAGATACAATTCAAACTAACTAATTAGTACCCATGCACTGATATAGAGGGAGAGAGAGAGGAGGAGGGAAGAAGGGGTGAGGGTAGATAATTAGACTGAATTAAGCCATCTCTTTTAATCCATCCCCTGAAAGAGAGAAAGAAAGGCTGGGGTTTGGGGGGCAGGGGTTTGGGCGGCAGGGGTGAGGGCTCCACATTCACTGCTCTGCACTTTATTCCTCAGCCAGGCTTTTATTTCTCTCTCTCTCTCTCTCTCTCTGTCGCTCTCTCTGTCGCTCTCTCTCGCTCTCTCTCTCTCCCTCACTCTCCCTCACTCTCCCTTCTCTTTACTCTGTCTGACACTCTCGCTGAATGTGTGGGAACTGGGAGGCATGGTGCTTTAAAGACACAGAATGGATCAGCTTGTGTTTCTAAGGCTGTAGAAGTGTCTCATTGTCATGATGTCAGTGCATCTCAAGAAGGGTGACCTCTGGACCCTATGGATTCATAGTCACCCATTGCCCCCCCCTCCCCCCCACACACACACATTTTTACAGGCCAGATTGCCATTGTCTGCCCACTAGGGGGTATCCAAGCCTTTAGCTATGGAATTCAAGACACTATAGCTTATACACTTATAGCATACACAACTTCATTCTGCTGCGCCGCGCCATCTTTCTCTCTCTCACTCTCCATATCTCTCTTTCTCTCTTTCTCTTTCTCTCTCTCTCTCTCTCTCTCTCTCTCTCTCTCTCTCTCTCTCTCTCTCTCTCTCTCTTTCTCTCCCTCTCTTTCTCTCTCTCCCCTGTTTCACTCTCTCTCTCCTCTCTCTCTCTCACACTCTCTCACTCTCTCTTTCTCACACACAGATGCACTGGCTTCTTCGCCATCTCCAATGCTCACTTTGTATGTCGGTATACCAGAATATAGCATGCACCGCCAGATGTCGCAAATACATCGTCGGAGGGTTTTGGTTTCAGTTAAAATAAGTCAAGGCACGTATGTGGGGGGATGTGAGCGGACTGGAGCTCTGTGTGTGTGTGTATGGGGGGGGGGGGGGGGGTCAGAACAGGTCACTAGATTGTCCCTCAGATTTCTGATATTTTATGTATAAGCGAGAGCTAGAGTGAAGGGATAAGCATGTCCATGACAGAGGCATCTCGCTGCCACAATCCGCCACCTCAGCACACAGAAAAAAGAGAGTGGAGTCAACGATGACAAGGCCTGCCTCATCCAGAGGGGTTCAGAAACTGAGAACTCACAGGATCTGGAGAGGAACAGGAATAGGACAGACAGACTGAGAAATCATTCCAAATCAACAATACTAATCATTGTGTGCTCTCTCTCTCACACACACACACACACACACACACACACACACACACACACACACACACACACACACACACACACACACACACACACACACACACACACACACACACACACACACACACACACGTATACAACCCCCACCCCACATGGGTTGCAGTGGTTAGAGTGTTGGGACAGTAACCAAAAGGTTTCTGGAACGAATCCCTGAGCTGACAAGGTAAAAATCTGCCCTTCTGACCCTGAACAAGGCAGTTAACCCACTGTTCCTAGGCTGTCATTGTAAATAGGAATTTGTTCTTAACTGACTTGCCATAGTTAAATAAATAAAAAAATAAGTAGGCTATAGCTACACACACATAAATATATTCTCCCAGAGAAATGACTAAGAGAATTGTGCCGTGTGTGAAAGCTCTTTGTTTGCAGTTGAAGGGGGGAGAAACGCAGTCTGCCTGCGTGTTCGTCCTCAGATCCGGCTGTGCTAGAGCAGTAGATTCCCTAGAGGGCAGCTATCCCAACAACACACCCTCGCTACTTCAGGGGGAAAAGTTTACTGCCAGATGCTTTTGTAGTGAGACTCAAAAGAGTTGCGGCAGTCAGCATTAAAGACTCAGATCTAAGCAGACGCCTCCAACAGAAATACCTACAGTCGAGTGGGGGGGGGGACTGAGGCGATTGAGACATTAAAGAAGGACACTAAATGCTCACTTTATGTCGGCTTTGTAGCACGACGGCGACAACAAAAACAAAACTTCAACCATAATCTTGTTCATTGTTAATGTTTGTTTTTCTTCATCCTTGACGCCGTAAAGACTGATTCAACATTCACCCAGGGTGGTTACCAGGGCAAATGTGGTGTCTCCATGGTGGCTGGGCTGTGCTGTTGTTGTGTGTGAGAGTCTGAGGGCCTTGGGTGCTGGCTGGGCTTGGGCTTCATCAGATCATGGCGTAGGGCTGGTGTTGACGTGGCGGTGACGTGGCGTTGGCGTGGCGTGCATCTCTAAGCTCCTCGTGTCCATGTATCCCCACATAGCACAGAGGTGGATTGTCCCACCGTCGTGTTCTCCACCAGGACAAATCAATTATTCAACACGCAACCATGTCCCTGTTCAAGTAACCTTTTAGCCACGTGTATCATTCTGTTTAGACCTGGAGCTTATGGCTTTGTTTCAACCTGTTATCAGAGTTGCATTGTACTGAGATATATGTTGGGTTCTAATGGGGGATGTGTGCTAATGGGGGATGTGTGTGTGTGTGTGTGTGTGTGTGTGTGTGTGTGTGTGTGTGTGTGTGTGTGTGTGTGTGTGTGTGTGTGTGTGTGTGTGTGCGTGTGTGTGTGTGTGTGTGTGTGTGTGTGTGTGTGTGTGTGTGTGTGTGTGTGTGTGTGTGTGTGTGTAGCCCATGTTTTTAGGTCAGTGTTTCCAATTAGATGTGTACCTTTTTATTCCCAGTTAGGCTGCTTCTTCTCACCCACAAATAAAGGCCTAGCAGGGGTGAGGGGTCCATGCCTGATAACTCGTTGTCCAAATCGGTGCACTAACACGATGTCATAAGATGATAAGGTCATCAAGTGTGTCAGCACAGCGATCCGGACGTTATCTATGGTGACTATTGCTAACACCAAGCTAAACTGCATTGTTCAACATTGCACTCTCTCTCATGTTGTGTTCTCTTTCCTTTCTTACTATGTACCTCATCAAGTGAAGAGAGTGTAGAGAAAGAGAGGGAGAAACAGCACTGTCAATAAAAGGAACATCGGCAAACTGCTCTGTACAGAAAACAGCCTTAACCCCTTCTCCAAACTGTCTCTCCACTCCCATCCAATCAGGATCCCAGCTGCCTTTATCAGGAGCACTACAAACGCACAAAGCCAGAGGGGATGTCACAACAAACAAAACAAGTCCAAGTAACCACTCGAAATGTAATCAGGCTGCATTGATTGAGCTCTGAATGGAGAGCACCTTCAGTGTGTCTCTCTCTCCTCTGAGGAGAGCCTTAACTGGGGCCACAGACAGCCAGGGGCCTTCAGCATTCATCTCTTTCTTTGTATCAAAGATAATTGCGTAATTATCGTATTTCGTCGTCCTAACGTAGTCTACACTGCCATCTGCCCAGCAGCTAGCCAGCTAGCTAACGTCCACCGTCTACCGTCTACCGAATAGCAGCACTGTAAAAACTATTACACTCAACTGAACGACTTGATTAGTGTAGTGTTAGCTAGCTACATAGTTGTCTTTGCTGTCTTCGTTTCCAAGATAATTGTGTAGTTTAGAGTGTGTAGTCTTAGAGTGATTATCTTAATTTACCGAGGTTAGCTAGCCAGCTATTTGTCGTCCTTAAGGTAGGAGACACTGCTAGCTAGCCAACAGCTAGCCAACGTCCACCGAATAGAACTTCCTCACTCAACAACCCGGTCGCATTCCGCTTCGCTCCACAGGTAGTATCACATTTTCATTTCATTTCATTACAGTACAACGGTTTGATTTGTTTGATCGTAGCTAGCTACATAGCTAGCTACATAGCCGTCTTTGTATCAAAGATAATTGTGTAGTCTAGAGCGATTTTCAAGGTTAGCTAGCCAGCTATTGTCGTTCTTTTAACGCAACGTAACGTAATCAACACTGCTAGCTAGCCAGCTAGCCCCCGAATAGCAGCACTGTAGAAACTATCACACTCAACGGAACGACTTGATTAGTGTAGTGTCAACAACGCAGCCACTGCCAGCTAGCCTACAAAGTCAACAACACAGCCACTGCCAGCTAGCCTACTTCAGCAGTACTGTATCATTTTAATCATTTTAGTCAATAAGATTCTTGCTACGTAAGCTTAACTTTCTGAACATTCGAGACGTGTAGTCCACTTGTCATTTCCAATCTCCTTTGCATTAGCGTAGCCTCTTCTGTAGCCTGTCAACTATGTGTCTGTCTATCCCTGTTCTCTCCTCTCTGCACAGACCATACAAACGCTCCACACCGCGTGGCCGCGGCCACCTAATCTGGTGGTCCCAGCGCACGACCCACGTGGAGTTCCAGGTCTCCGGTAGCCTCTGGAACTGCCGATCTGCGGCCAACAAGGCAGAGTTCATCTCAGCCTATGCCTCCCTCCAGTCCCTCGACTTCTTGGCACTGACGGAAACATGGATCACCACAGATAACACTGCTACTCCTACTGCTCTCTCTTCGTCCGCCCACGTGTTCTCGCACACCCCGAGAGCTTCTGGTCAGCGGGGTGGTGGCACCGGGATCCTCATCTCTCCCAAGTGGTCATTCTCTCTTTCTCCCTTACCCATCTGTCTATCGCCTCCTTTGAATTCCATGCTGTCACAGTTACCAGCCCTTTCAAGCTTAACATCCTTATCATTTATCGCCCTCCAGGTTCCCTCGGAGAGTTCATCAATGAGCTTGATGCCTTGATAAGCTCCTTTCCTGAGGACGGCTCACCTCTCACAGTTCTGGGCGACTTTAACCTCCCCACGTCTACCTTTGACTCATTCCTCTCTGCCTCCTTCTTTCCACTCCTCTCCTCTTTTGACCTCACCCTCTCACCTTCCCCCCTACTCACAAGGCAGGCAATACGCTCGACCTCATCTTTACTAGATGCTGTTCTTCCACTAACCTCATTGCAACTCCCCTCCAAGTCTCCGACCACTACCTTGTATCCTTTTCCCTCTCGCTCTCATCCAACACTTCCCACACTGCCCCTACTGGATGGTATCGCGCCGTCCCAACCTTCGCTCTCTCTCCCCCCGCTACTCTCTCCTCTTCCATCCTATCATCTCTTCCCTCTGCTCAAACCTTCTCCAACCTATCTCCTGATTCTGCCTCCTCAACCCTCCTCTCCTCCCTTTCTGCATCCTTTGACTCTCTATGTCCCCTATCCTCCAGGCCGGCTCGGTCCTCCCCTCCCGCTCCGTGGCTCGACGACTCATTGCGAGCTCACAGAACAGGGCTCCGGGCAGCCGAGCGGAAATGGAGGAAAATTCGCCTCCCTGCGGACCTGGCATCCTTTCACTCCCTCCTCTCTACATTTTCCTCTTCTGTCTCTGCTGCTAAAGCCACTTTCTACCACTCTAAATTCCAAGCATCTGCCTCTAACCCTAGGAAGCTCTTTGCCACCTTCTCCTCCCTCCTGAATCCTCCTCCCCCTCCCCCCCTCCTCTCTCTCTGCAGATGACTTCGTCAACCATTTTGAAAAGAAGGTCGACGACATCCGATCCTCGTTTGCTAAGTCAAACGACACCGCTGGTTCTGCTCACACTGCCCTACCCTGTGCTCTGACCTCTTTCTCCCCTCTCTCTCCAGATGAAATCTCGCGTCTTGTGACGGCCGGCCGCCCAACAACCTGCTCGCTTGACCCTATCCCCTCCTCTCTTCTCCAGACCATTTCCGGAGACCTTCTCCCTTACCTCACCTCGCTCATCAACTCATCCCTGACCGCTGGCTACGTCCCTTCCGTCTTCAAGAGAGCGAGAGTTGCACCCTTCTGAAAAAACCTACACTCGATCCCTCCGATGTCAACAACTACAGACCAGTATCCCTTCTTTCTTTTCTCTCCAAAAGTCTTGAACGTGCCGTCCTTGGCCAGCTCTCCCGCTATCTCTCTCAGAATGACCTTCTTGATCCAAATCAGTCAGGTTTCAAGACTAGTCATTCAACTGAGAATGCTCTTCTCTGTATCACGGAGGCGCTCCGCACTGCTAAAGCTAACTCTCTCTCCTCTGCTCTCATCCTTCTAGACCTATCGGCTGCCTTCGATACTGTGAACCATCAGATCCTCCTCTCCACCCTCTCCGAGTTGGGCATCTCCGGCGCGGCCCACGCTTGGATTGCGTCCTACCTGACAGGTCGCTCCTACCAGGTGGCGTGGCGAGAATCTGTCTCCTCACCACGCGCTCTCACCACTGGCGTCCCCCAGGGCTCTGTTCTAGGCCCTCTCCTATTCTCGCTATACACCAAGTCACTTGGCTCTGTCATAACCTCACATGGTCTCTCCTATCATTGCTATGCAGACGACACACAATTAATCTTCTCCTTTCCCCCTTCTGATGACCAGGTGGCGAATCGCATCTCTGCATGTCTGGCAGACATATCAGTGTGGATGACGGATCACCACCTCAAGCTGAACCTCGGCAAGACGGAGCTGCTCTTCCTCCCGGGGAAGGACTGCCCGTTCCATGATCTCGCCATCACGGTTGACAACTCCATTGTGTCCTCCTCCCAGAGCGCTAAGAACCTTGGCGTGATCCTGGACAACACCCTGTCGTTCTCAACTAACATCAAGGCGGTGGCCCGTTCCTGTAGGTTCATGCTCTACAACATCCGCAGAGTACGACCCTGCCTCACACAGGAAGCGGCGCAGGTCCTAATCCAGGCACTTGTCATCTCCCGTCTGGATTACTGCAACTCGCTGTTGGCTGGGCTCCCTGCCTGTGCCATTAAACCCCTACAACTCATCCAGAACGCCGCAGCCCGTCTGGTGTTCAACCTTCCCAAGTTCTCTCACGTCACCCCGCTCCTCCGCTCCCTCCACTGGCTTCCAGTTGAAGCTCGCATCCGCTACAAGACCATGGTGCTTGCCTACGGAGCTGTGAGGGGAACGGCACCTCAGTACCTCCAGGCTCTGATCAGGCCCTACACCCAAACAAGGGCACTGCGTTCATCCACCTCTGGCCTGCTCGCCTCCCTACCACTGAGGAAGTACAGTTCCCGCTCAGCCCAGTCAAAACTGTTCGCTGCTCTGGCCCCCCAATGGTGGAACAAACTCCCTCACGATGCCAGGACAGCGGAGTCAATCACCACCTTCCGGAGACACCTGAAACCCCACCTCTTTAAGGAATACCTAGGATAGGATAAAGTAATCCTTCTCACCCCCCCCCCTTAAAAGATTTAGATGCAATATTGTAAAGTGGCTGTTCCACTGGATGTCATAAGGTGAACGCACCAATTTGTAAGTCGCTCTGTATAAGAGCATCTGCTAAATGACTTAAATGTAATGTAAATGTTTTTTCATCTTCAGCATTCATCTTTCTATTCTTTCCTCTCTTTTACACCTTCATCGTCCCAAGAAAGACAATCATCACACATAAAGGGTTTTGAGGGATGGCATCGTGTTTGGTTATTTATCAGTCAATGTATTCTCTTTCTAGTTGACCACGCCTGAGCTGCATTTGGACAACGTAATGGGTTTACATGTCTCAAAATTGGCAATGCAATTAAGGCTAAACTTTGGAGAGGGAGTGAGTCGTAGACTGATGCTGCTACTTACTATTCTTAAAACGTCTTATGGCTGGGGGCAGTATTGAGTAGCTTGGATGAATAAGGTCCCCAGAGTAAACTGCCTTCTACTTAGTAGATGTGGATGGAAACCACTCTGAAGTTTCTAAAACAGTTTGAATGATGTCTGTGAGTATAACAGAACTCATTTGGCAGGCAAGAACCTGATAGAAAATCCAACCAGGAAGTGGGAAATCTGAGGTTTGTAGTTTTTCAAGTCATTGCCTATCGAATATGCAGTATCTAAGGAATTCTCCGGTTGGAACATTATTGAAGATTTATGATAAAAACATCCGAAAGATTGATTCTATACATCGTTTGACATGTTTCTACGAACTGTAATATAACTTTTTGAACTTTCGTCTGAACTTTCGCCTGGACTTTCCCACGCCTCGTGAGTTTGGATTTGTCTACTAAACGCGCTAACAAAAGGAGGTATTTGGACATAAATTATGGACTTCATCGAACAAAACAAACATTTATTGGGGAACTGGGATTCCTGGGAGTGCATTCTGATGAAGATCATCAAAGGTAAGTGAATATTTTTAATGCTATTTCTGACTTCTGTTGACTCCACAACATGGCGGGTATCTGTTTGATTTGTTTTATTGTCTGAGCGCTGTACTCAGATTATTGCATGGTGTGCTTTTTCCGTTAAAAAAAATTGAAATCTGACACAGCGGTTGCAGTAAGGAGCTGTGGTTCTAAAATTCCAGGCATAACAGTTGTATCTTTTATCAATGTTTATTATGAGTATTTCTGTAAATTGATGTGGCTCTCTGCAAAATCACCGGATGTTTTGGAACTACTGAACATAACGCGCCAATGTAAATTGAGATTTTTGGATGTGAATATGAAGTTTATCGAACAAAACATGCCTGTACATGTATTGTGTAACATGAAGTCCTATGAGTGTCATCTGATGAAGATCATCAAAGGTTAGTGATTCATTTTATCTCTATTTCTGCTTTTTGTGACTCCTCTCTTTGGCTGGAAAAATGGCTGTGTTTTTCTGTGACTAGGCGGTGACCTAACATAATTGTTTGGTGTGCTTTTGCTTTTTGTTCCTGTGTGGTGTAGGAGTGTAGGAGTGTGTTCTTGTGTGGTATAGCAGTGTGTTCCTGTGTGGTGTAGCAGTGTGTTCCTGTGTGGTGTAGCAGTGTGTTTCTGTGTGGGGTAGGACACTGTTTTCCTGTGTGGTGTTGGGAAACGTCCCTGTGGTGTAGGAGTGTGTTCCTGTGTGGTGTAGCAGTGTGTTCCTGTGTGGTGTAGCAGTGTGTTCCTGTGTGGTGTAGCAGTGTGTTCCTGTGTGGTGTAGCAGTGTGTTCCTGTGTGGTGTAGCAGTGTGTTTCTGTGTGGTGTAGGAGTGTGTTCCTGTGTGGTGTAGGAGTGTGTTCCTGTGTGGTGTAGGACTGTGTTTCTGTGTGGTGTAGGACACTGTTTTCCTGTGTGGTGTAGGATATTGTTTCTGTGGTGCAGGAGTGTGTTCCTGTGTGGTGTAGGACTGTGTTTCTGTGTGGTGTAGGACACTGTTTTCCTGTGTGGTGTAGGATAATGTTTCTGTGTGGTGCAGGAGTGTGTTCCTGTGTGGTGCAGGAGTGTGTTCCTGTGTGGTGTAGGACTGCGTTTCTGTGTGGTGTAGGACTGTGTTTGTGTGTGGTGTAGGACACTGTTTTCCTGTGTGGTGTTGGCAAACGTTCCTGTGGTGTCGGAGAATGCTCCTGTGTGGTGTAGGAGTGTGTTCCTATGTGGTTTACTGAATGATGTCCCATTCATAGACAGACCAAAATCCCACTAATTTACCATGCCTGGATTTTGGTACATCTGAAAGGGTTTACAACACCTCCCAGCCCCCCAGCCCTTCCAATGTGCCAGTTACCCACTGGTATAAGTGGTAAATAGGGGTCTGTTTCATAGGGTGTCATACAAACATTGCCTTATATTTTTTAAAGGTAACAGGCCATATCTTCTGTCTGTTAATTTCTATGAGTGTGTCCTCGTGTGTTTCAGGGCTTTTCTCTCTCAGTACCTTTCCCAGATCTACTTCTCCCAGGTGCTGTAGATTCATATTTCATCGATACAAATGTTTATTTTTTTAGGGGGTAGATCAGCTTTAATATTGCAGATATATTATGGCTTCCATAAATGTAATTGTCTGCATCATTTTCAATCCCCCATGTATAAATCCCCCATGTATAAATCCCTCGTGTGTAAATGTATTAAGTACAAATGAAAAGTTTGCACACACCTACCAATTTCAAGGTTTTTCTTTATTTTTACTTTGTTCTACATACAGTTCCCGCTCAGCCCAGTCAAAACTGTTCGCTGCTCTGGCCCCCCAATGGTGGAACAAACTCCCTCACGATGCCAGGACAGCGGAGTCAATCACCACCTTCCGGAGACACCTGAAACCCCACCTCTTTAAGGAATACCTAGGATAGGATAAAGTAATCCTTCTCACCCCCCCCCCTTAAAAGATTTAGATGCACTATTGTAAAGTGGCTGTTCCACTGGATGTCATAAGGTGAACGCACCAATTTGTAAGTCGCTCTGTATAAGAGCATCTGCTAAATGACTTAAATGTAATGTAAATGTTTTTTCATCTTCAGCATTCATCTTTCTATTCTTTCCTCTCTTTTACACCTTCATCGTCCCAAGAAAGACAATCATCACACATAAAGGGTTTTGAGGGATGGCATCGTGTTTGGTTATTTATCAGTCAATGTATTCTCTTTCTAGTTGACCACGCCTGAGCTGCATTTGGACAACGTAATGGGTTTACATGTCTCAAAATTGGCAATGCAATTAAGGCTAAACTTTGGAGAGGGAGTGAGTCGTAGACTGATGCTGCTACTTACTATTCTTAAAACGTCTTATGGCTGGGGGCAGTATTGAGTAGCTTGGATGAATAAGGTCCCCAGAGTAAACTGCCTTCTACTTAGTAGATGTGGATGGAAACCACTCTGAAGTTTCTAAAACAGTTTGAATGATGTCTGTGAGTATAACAGAACTCATTTGGCAGGCAAGAACCTGATAGAAAATCCAACCAGGAAGTGGGAAATCTGAGGTTTGTAGTTTTTCAAGTCATTGCCTATCGAATATGCAGTATCTAAGGAATTCTCCGGTTGGAACATTATTGAAGATTTATGATAAAAACATCCGAAAGATTGATTCTATACATCGTTTGACATGTTTCTACGAACTGTAATATAACTTTTTGAACTTTCGTCTGAACTTTCGCCTGGACTTTCCCACGCCTCGTGAGTTTGGATTTGTCTACTAAACGCGCTAACAAAAGGAGGTATTTGGACATAAATTATGGACTTCATCGAACAAAACAAACATTTATTGGGGAACTGGGATTCCTGGGAGTGCATTCTGATGAAGATCATCAAAGGTAAGTGAATATTTTTAATGCTATTTCTGACTTCTGTTGACTCCACAACATGGCGGGTATCTGTTTGATTTGTTTTATTGTCTGAGCGCTGTACTCAGATTATTGCATGGTGTGCTTTTTCCGTTAAAAAAAATTGAAATCTGACACAGCGGTTGCAGTAAGGAGCTGTGGTTCTAAAATTCCAGGCATAACAGTTGTATCTTTTATCAATGTTTATTATGAGTATTTCTGTAAATTGATGTGGCTCTCTGCAAAATCACCGGATGTTTTGGAACTACTGAACATAACGCGCCAATGTAAATTGAGATTTTTGGATGTGAATATGAAGTTTATCGAACAAAACATGCCTGTACATGTATTGTGTAACATGAAGTCCTATGAGTGTCATCTGATGAAGATCATCAAAGGTTAGTGATTCATTTTATCTCTATTTCTGCTTTTTGTGACTCCTCTCTTTGGCTGGAAAAATGGCTGTGTTTTTCTGTGACTAGGCGGTGACCTAACATAATTGTTTGGTGTGCTTTTGCTGTAAAGCCTTTTTGAAACCGGACACTGTGGTGGGATTAACAACATGTTTATATTTAAAATGGTGTAAAATACTTGTATGTTTGCGGAATTTTAATTATTAGATTTCTGTTGTTTGAATTTGGCGCCCTGCAATTTCACTGGCTGTTGTCATATCGATACCAGTAGCGGGATTTCAGCCATAAGAAGTTTTAAATCTGAGATAAGGTTATATTCAAGAGATGTCTGACAGCTCTTCACAGTGTTCAGAGGGTTAAGGAACATGTGCAAACACAAAGTCAGACGTGAGTGAGTGGTTTTTCATTACATTATGTTATGGAAAGGTAATTCTCTGTTCTGTATAAAGACCACATCTCTCCTTTAGTGATGTAACCATATTACGTCCCATGGGAATCTGTGACATTTGATATGAAATTATTTAATCTATAATGTGTGGTTTTATCTAATGTTCTGTACAGTTCAACAGGGCCTGCTTATTACTTTATAATAATACTCTGGCATTATAGAGTGGCTGTATTGATCTTGGAAGTAAAACCATTTATTTTAGAGGTAAATGTTATTATTTTAATATTAAAGCCTTGCTAATTTAATAGAGTTTAACATGGTTCATGCTTTAAGCCAGAGGGGTCTTTTCCCACTGCCTTTACAACTCACCTCACAATGACAGACAGACAGACAGACAGACAGACAGACAGACAGACAGACAGACAGACAGACGGACGGACGGACGGACGGACGGACGGACGGACGGACGGACAGACAGACAGACAGACTGATTCTCCAGCAGTGTTTCTAGCGTCAGACATTATAATATTGTCTAAAAGTATAAATTCTATAAACAAATATATATTCATACAGATATCAATTATTTCCATATGAACCAATTAAAGATGTCCCATGTTAGACACTTGGTCAGAGTGAAAACAAATCACAACCAAATCACTATTATTCCTGCATTTACGTCACGTTGTATAAATGATTGGAGACAGGCACAGAAACAAACACGTATACAAAAACACAGGGATGTAACCCAAACAAAAGAGCGAGGTTAAACCTCAAATAAATACATGGGACAAGACCCGTAATAACAATACACGGGACGAGACCCGTAATAGCAATACACGGGACGAGACCCGTAATAGCAATACACGGGACGAGACCCGTAAAAACAAGTCCACAACAAAACACGGGACGAGACCTGTAATAACGAGTACGCAATACACACAGCACGAAAGCACAGGTACTCACAAGACCAACGGGCATGGGAACAATAACCGATGAGACAATGGTGAACAGAGGACACATACAGTTGAAGTCGGAAGTTTACATACACCTTAGCCAAATATATTTAAACTCAGTTTTCACAATTCTTGACATTTAATCCTAGTTAAAATCCCCTGTCTTAGGTCAGTTAGGATCACCACTTTATTTTAAGAATGTGAAATGTAAGAATAATAGTAGAGAAAATTAGTTATTTCAGATTTGATTTCTTTCATCACATTCCCAGTGGGTCAGAAGTTTACATACACTCAATTAGTATTTGGTAGCATTGCCTTTAAATGGTTTAACTTGGGTCAAACGTTTTGGGGAGACTTCCACAAGCTTCCCACCATAAGTTGGGTAAACTTTGGCCCATTTCTCCTGACAGAGCTGGTGTAACTGAGTCAAGTTTGTAGGCCTCCTTGCTCGCACATGCTTTTTGAGTTCTGCCCACAAATTTTCTATAGAATTGAGGTCAGGGCTTGTGACGACCACTCCAATACATTTACTTTGTTGTCCTTAAGCCATTTTGCCACAACTCTTACATTTCTAAGAGGATGGTCTCTCAACAAAAAACATTCAGGTTGGTTTTTCTTTTAATGTTCTCCTACTATATCTATTGTGTTATATTCTCCTACATTATTTTAGCATTTCTACAAACTTCAAAGTGTTTACTTTGGGCACGTCATTCAGGCAGGAAGTGGAGAACACTCCAGATCAGTTTATGTCATGGGAAAGAGCAGGTGTTTCTAATGTTTTGTTCACTCAGTGTATATGATACATGATGAACAACGTTATACATGACGCTATACGTTATACAGTATTTGTCATTATTTGGGTTGTCAGTGGTGTCGGAGTGTGTTCCTGTGTTGTGTAGGAGTATGTTCCTGTGTGGTGTAGCAGTGTGTTCCTGTGTTGTGTAGGAGTGTGTTCCTGTGTGGTGTAGGAGTGTAGGAGTGTGTTCTTGTGTGGTATAGCAGTGTGTTCCTGTGTTGTGTAGGAGTGTGTTCCTGTGTGGTGTAGGAGTGTAGGAGTGTGTTCTTGTGTGGTATAGCAGTGTGTTCCTGTGTGGTGTAGCAGTGTGTTCCTGTGTGGTGTAGCAGTGTGTTTCTGTGTGGGGTAGGACACTGTTTTCCTGTGTGGTGTTGGGAAACGTCCCTGTGGTGTAGGAGTGTGTTCCTGTGTGGTGTAGCAGTGTGTTCCTGTGTGGTGTAGCAGTGTGTTCCTGTGTGGTGTAGCAGTGTGTTCCTGTGTGGTGTAGCAGTGTGTTCCTGTGTGGTGTAGCAGTGTGTTTCTGTGTGGTGTAGGAGTGTGTTCCTGTGTGGTGTAGGAGTGTGTTCCTGTGTGGTGTAGGACTGTGTTTCTGTGTGGTGTAGGACACTGTTTTCCTGTGTGGTGTAGGATATTGTTTCTGTGGTGCAGGAGTGTGTTCCTGTGTGGTGTAGGACTGTGTTTCTGTGTGGTGTAGGACACTGTTTTCCTGTGTGGTGTAGGATAATGTTTCTGTGTGGTGCAGGAGTGTGTTCCTGTGTGGTGCAGGAGTGTGTTCCTGTGTGGTGTAGGACTGCGTTTCTGTGTGGTGTAGGACTGTGTTTGTGTGTGGTGTAGGACACTGTTTTCCTGTGTGGTGTTGGCAAACGTTCCTGTGGTGTCGGAGAATGCTCCTGTGTGGTGTAGGAGTGTGTTCCTATGTGGTTTACTGAATGATGTCCCATTCATAGACAGACCAAAATCCCACTAATTTACCATGCCTGGATTTTGGTACATCTGAAAGGGTTTACAACACCTCCCAGCCCCCAGCCCTTCCAATGTGCCAGTTACCCACTGGTATAAGTGGTAAATAGGGGTCTGTTTCATAGGGTGTCATACAAACATTGCCTTATATTTTTTAAAGGTAACAGGCCATATCTTCTGTCTGTTAATTTCTATGAGTGTGTCCTCGTGTGTTTCAGGGCTTTTCTCTCTCAGTACCTTTCCCAGATCTACTTCTCCCAGGTGCTGTAGATTCATATTTCATCGATACAAATGTTTATTTTTTTAGGGGGTAGATCAGCTTTAATATTGCAGATATATTATGGCTTCCATAAATGTAATTGTCTGCATCATTTTCAATCCCCCATGTATAAATCCCCCATGTATAAATCCCTCGTGTGTAAATGTATTAAGTACAAATGAAAAGTTTGCACACACCTACTAATTTCAAGGTTTTTCTTTATTTTTACTTTGTTCTACATTTTAGAATGTAGAATAATAGTGAATACATTAAAACTATGAAATAACACATATGGAATCATGTAGTAAACTAAAAAGTGTTAAACCAATCAAAATATATTTGAGATTCTTCAAATTAGCCACACTTTGCCTTGGTGACAGCTTTGCACACTCTTGGCATTCCCTCTGTGCAGCCAGACTGAAATAGAGGTGCTGGTGTCAGAGATTGAGTAAAACTAAAAGGTTTTATTTGGTTCGCTCAGTTGTGGTTGGACCAGTAAAAATGCATAGCTACAAAGAGAAGACCATTAGGGCAATTCAAGTGTCTTTAGGAATGGCAAATATACTTCAAATGAGTAGGCAACACTCACCAATAAGCCATCCATCCTCAACAGCTCCTTCCTGTCGGCATATAGGCCAACATTGCTGTTCTGCAGAGAATGAACGGGTCACCTTGCCACCACATTCAGCAGCTTATTTGGTCCATTCACTTATTTGGCCCATCACATCACCTATCACCTGCACATTAAGAGTGGATGCCTTTTCTGTTCACATAGTTGAACTCATTTTGGGATGGTGCTTTGATAGCAATGTGGGTGCTGTGTATTGATCCGTTCGTATTTGACAACCCATTAAAGGCAAATAAACCACTCTTGACTTCTACCTGTTGTGCGATGGTGTATGGAAATTGTATGATACTGTTCCTTTTGCTGATGATTGGATCCAAATCATCGGCTCACCGAAGGCTGTTAGATGTTGACGGGCATCCTCCAGCTGAAAAGTGCCCATTTGCCAAACAGAATTACTATAACACTGGTTTAGGGAGATTATATCTAAATGACCCAATCTGTACTTTCTGCAAAGAAGTCCCACCTGTCTCTAAAAACCCACTCTCTGCGAACTGCAGCATGTGCCAAATCTTCCCACAGAGCAAGATCAGCCATCTCTCATTCCTTTTCCCTTTATCTCAGTCTCTTATACTATGTCAACAATGGTTTCACTTTCAAATGTGCCTCTGATTTACCAAATGACTGTACTTTATGTGGATTATTATCGTAACAAATGCACTGGTCAAGTTATATGATATAGCCTGTCAAGATATGTTGCATGAAATCACAATGGAAACACAATGAAATCTAAAAATGATTTAATTATTATTCTCACAATTTCAACATTTTTCAACATATATTTTCCCCGTTCTACGCTTGATGAGCAGTTCCCTTATTCCCCCACTTGGCACTGTGCGTACGCATGCTCATGGCTCTGCGTACATGTATGCACACTCTCAAGAAAATGTTCATACTGATAAATCACACACTTTGCATGGAAATGATCCCACGCGTGATTGAGAAATGAGGCCCCTGAAGTCTTGTATGTGCAGAGAGCACCTGTGTACTATGTCATCGTTGATATTCACGTGTCTTGATCTTGCTTTATTGTAGGATACAGCAGAGGAAAGAGCTTGCGATGTCTCTTCTCACCGTAACTCACAATGGTTTATTTATTACGTTCCATGGCTATGCCTGTTTACGGGGAGCATCCCGACAATCTCTCCTTCCTCCTGATTTGAGAAAATAAAGACTGGTGTAAGAAACACAGAACATTGAATAATGCAGATGTTCCAATTACTCTTCAAAATCAAATCAAATCAAATCAAATTTATTTATATAGCCCTTCGTACATCAGCTGATATCTCAAAGTGCTGTACAGAAACCCAGCCTAAAACCCCAAACAGCAAACAATGCAGGTGTAAAAGCACGGTGGCTAGGAAAAACTCCCTAGAAAGGCCAAAACCTAGGAAGAAACCTAGAGAGGAACCAGGCTATGTGGGGTGGCCAGTCCTCTTCTGGCTGTGCCGGGTAGAGATTATAACAGAACATGACCAAGATGTTAAAATGTTCATAAATGACCAGCATGGTCGAATAATAATAAGGCAGAACAGTTGAAACTGGAGCAGCAGCACAATCAGGTGGACTGGGGACAGCAAGGAGTCATCATGTCAGGTAGTCCTGGGGCACGGTCCTAGGGCTCAGGTCCTCCGAGAGAGAGAGAAAGAAAGAGAGAATTAGAGAGAGCATATGTGGGGTGGCCAGTCCTCTTCTGGCTGTGCCGGGTGGAGATTATAACAGAACGTGGCCAAGATGTTCAAATGTTCATAAATGACCAGCATGGTTGAATAATAGTAAGGCAGAACAGTTGAAACTGGAGCAGCAGCATGGCCAGGTGGACTGGGGACAGCAAGGAGTCATCATGTCAGGTAGTCCTGGGACATGGTCCTAGGGCCCAGGCCAGTTGAAACTGGAGCAGCAGCATGGCCAGGTGGACTGGGGACAGCAAGGAGTCATCATGTCAGGTAGTCCTGGGGCATGGTCCTAGGGCTCAGGTCCTCCGAGAGAGAAAAAGAAAGAGAGAAGGAGAGAAATTAGAGAACGCACACTTAGATTCACACAGGACACCGAATAGGACAGGAGAAGTACTCCAGATATAACAAACTGACCCTAGCCCCCCGACACATAAACTAATGCAGCATAAATACTGGAGGCTGAGACAGGAGGGGTCAGGAGACACTGTGGCCCCATCCGAGGACACCCCGGACAGGGCCAAACAGGAAGGATATAACCCCACCCACTTTGCCAAAGCACAGCCCCCACACCACTAGAGGGATATCTTCAACCACCAACTTACCATCCTGAGACAAGGCCGAGTATAGCCCACAAAGATCTCCGCCACGGCACAACCCAAGGGGGGCGCCAACCCAGACAGGCCGACCACAACAGTGAATCAACCCACCCAGGTGACGCACCCCCCCAGGGACGGCATGAGAGAGCCCCAGTAAGCCAGTGACTCAGCCCCGTAACAGGGTAGAGGCAGAGAATCCCAGTGGAAAGAGGGGAATCGGCCAGGCAGAGACAGCAAGGGCGGTTCGTTGCTCCAGAGCCTTTCCGTTCACCTTCCCACTCCTGGGCCAGACTACACTCAATCATATGACCCACTGAAGAGATGAGTCTTCAGTAAAGACTTAAAGGTTGAGACCGAGTTTGCGTCTCTGACATGGGTAGGCAGACCGTTCCATAAAAATGGAGCTCTATAGGAGAAAGCCCTGCCTCCAGCTGTTTGCTTAGAAATTCTAGGGACAATTAGGAGGCCTGCGTCTTGTGACCGTAGCGTACGTGTAGGTATGTACGGCAGGACCAAATCAGAGAGATAGGTAGGAGCAAGCCCATGTAATGCTTTGTAGGTTAGCAGTAAAACCTTGAAATCAGCCCTTGCTTTGACAGGAAGCCAGTGTAGAGAGGCTAGCACTGGAGTAATATGATCAAATTTTTTGGTTCTAGTGAGAAACGGATATTTCAGTGACATGACACTTAAAATTCAGCCGCGTTGAGCTTCAATAAATGTTTGATCCATATATTTAAGGGAGGTTGTCAGCATTAATTACTGCATATTAAACGTTGCCCTTTTAGCTCTCTTGATGCTGCTACAAGGTGGACTGGAGAGAAGAGGAAGGAGAGTAATCTAATGCCAATGACAGCCATGGCATCATAGGTGGTGCATTTAAAATGTCTCTAGCTACACCTGTAACTGTGTAGCAGCCATGTTGGGGTCAATTCACATTTTCAATTGAGTTAATTTGGGAGGTGTAATGAATATTGAAATGGTTAAATGTGAGCTGAACTATGTGTCAGTTGCATTGCAGCAATTGAGCTCCACTTTGACAGTTTCCTCTAGACCACATATGTCAGAGTCAAGGCCCGCGGGCCACATCCGGCCCGCAAGAAGGTTTTTTACGGCCCCTGGGATGATCTTGATTTATTATTAGAACCGGCCCGCAGCAAGCCGGCAGCCCGCAGATCTTTTACACGCACCAATACTACATTTCCCACAATGCAAAGGTGACGCACCGAGCAGTAGGCTGCTTCATTTCAATATTTATTGGCACAGCAGTCGTCAGCATCACAGTAAAATTAACTTTCAGATACCCATCAAAAATGGCAAAACGGAAGGTGGATACTGAGAACCGGGGTTTCAAACAAGGTGGGAGTCGGAGTATATGTTCACGAAGGTAGCTGGAAAACCTGTGTGTCTTCTGTGTGGAGAAAGTGTGGCGGTACTGAAAGAGTATAATCTGAGACGACATTATGAAACGAAACACGCGGACAAAAACAAGAATATGGACATGGAACAAAGGCTACAAAAGGCAGAGGAATTAAAACGAGGCCTCAAATCTCGACAGGCTCTGTTCAAAAAAGCCAAATCACAAGGCCAGGCTGCTGTCAAGGCCAGTTTTATTTTGGCAGAAGAGATCGCTAAATCAGCCCGGCCATTTACGGAGGGGGATTTCATCAAAAACTGCATGATTAAAGTTTGTGACGAAGTTTGCCCAGAAAAAGGCAACTCTTTTTAAATGTGAGTCTGAGCAGAAACACCATTGCCGAGAGAGTAGACCAGTTGTCCATCAATCTAAAAGAGCAGCTTGTGAAAAAGGGAAAAGATTTTATTGCATATTCCTTGGCTGTGGATGAGAGCACCGACATTTCTGACATTGCCCAGTTGTCAATTTTCATCCGCGGAGTGGACTCCAACCTAAGCGTGACAGAGGAGTTTTTGGCTTTACGTCCTATGCATGGCACAACTACGGGGCATGATTTGTATGAAGAGGTGTCAAGATGTGTAAATGAGATGGAGCTGCCTTGGGAAAAACTCGTGGGTTTGACAACCGACGGAGCACCTGCGATGTGGGACACAGGAGCGGACTGGTGGCGAAGATACGGGAAAAGATGCAAGAGGAAAACGCGACAGGTGAGCTGACAGCTTATCATTGTATCATACACCAGGAAGCGTTGTGCGGTAAAGCCTTGAAAATGGAGCATGTAATGAGCATCATCACGCGCATAGTTAACTTTATCAGAGCCAAAGGTTTGAATCACCGCCAGTTCAAGGCATTTCTGACGGAGTTAGAAACGGAGCATGGTGATTTGCCTTATCACACAGAGGTGCGATGGCTAAGCCAGGGAAAGGTGCTTCAAAGATGTTTCGAGCTTCGTGAGGAGATTTGTCTGTTCTTGGACAGCAAAGGGAAAGACACAACACAACTCCGAGACGAAATGTTTCTGTGTGAAATGGCTTTTCTGTGTGACATTACGAGTCATCTGAATGCAATAAACTTGCAGCTGCAGGGTCGGGATCGTGTCATCTCTGATATGTACAGTACAGTGAAGGCATTTAAAACCAAACTGACTCTGTGGGAGACGCAGATGCGGAAAGAAAATTTGAGCCACTTTCCCAGCTGC